>NW_026288280.1:100000-172500 GCF_023373465.1 Oncorhynchus keta
GAGATATAAGAGGCAGGTAGAGCTGCTCCGAACCCAGCGGACCAGGAGGTGAAGCCACCCAGCAGTTTCCTAACACACACCAAACAAGATAACAACATATCTGAAGTCTTATCTGACACAGCCTGGCCCCTTCTAGTACACTATGGACTTCACCCTCTACACCCTACTGGGCCAAAGGACAGAGACTGCTTCAAAGCCCTCTGATTGGCTATCAGGTCAGGCCACTCAAGGACTGTGTGTGTGGCTGTGTGTGTGTGGCTGTATGTGTGGCTGTATGTGTGTCTGTCTGTGTGGCTGTGTGTGTGTGTGTCTGTCTGTGTGAGGCTGTGTGTGTGTGTGTCTGGCTGTGTGAGGCTGTGTGTGTGTGTGTCTGGCTGTGTGAGGCTGTGTGTGTGTGTGTCTGGCTGTGTGTGTGTGTGTGTGTGTGTGTGTGTGTGTGTGTGTGTGTGTGTGTGTGTGTGTGTGTGTGTGTGTGTGTGTGTGTGTGTGTGTGTGTGTGTGTGTGTGTGTGTGTGTGTGTGTGTGTGTGTGTGTGTGTGTGTGTGTCTGGCTGTGTGTGTGTGTGTCTGTGTGTGTGTGTGTCTGGCTGTGTGTGGCTGTGTGTGTGTCTGTTACCTGAGGATGCAGAAGAAGGCGATGTAGAGTCCTCCATTAGCGGTGAGGAAGGACGTGGACTGAAGGATCTCAGGGAGGAGTCTCTTCAGATAATACTCCTTCTTCCTTCTCCGCAGGATGGCTGCTATCTGCACACACACACACACACACACACACACACACACACACACACACACACACACACGAGTTCAGGAAGGAACAGTTGAACAACTAGCCATTGAACAAAAGCAAACAACAGTTTAAACTAGCCTGACCGTCCAGGGTCAGAACAGATCAACTAGCCTTACCGTCCAGGGTCAGAACAGATCAACTAGCCTGACCGTCCAGGGTCAGAACAGATCAACTAGCCTGACCGTCCAGGGTCAGAACAGATCAACTAGCCTGACCGTCCAGGGTCAGAACAGATCAACTAGCCTGACCGTCCAGGGTCAGAACAGATCAACTAGCCTGACCGTCCAGGGTCAGAACAGATCAACTAGCCTGACCGTCCAGGGTCAGAACAGATCAACTAGCCTGACCGTCCAGGGTCAGAACAGATCAACTAGCCTGACCGTCCAGGGTCAGAACAGGGTCAGAACAGATCAACTAGCCTGACCGTCCAGGGTCAGAACAGATCAACTAGCCTGACCGTCCAGGGTCAGAACAGATCAACTAGCCTGACCGTCCAGGGTCAGAACAGGGTCAGAACAGATCAACTAGCCTTACCGTCCAGGGTCAGAACAGATCAACTAGCCTGACCGTCCAGGGTCAGAACAGATCAACTAGCCTTACCGTCCAGGGTCGAAACAGATCAACTAGCCTTACCGTCCAGGGTCAGAACAGATCAACTAGCCTTACCGTCCAGGGTCGAAACAGATCAACTAGCCTTACCGTCCAGGGTCGAAACAGATCAACTAGCCTTACCGTCCAGGGTCAGAACAGATCAACTAGCCTGACCGTCCAGGGTCAGAACAGATCAACTAGCCTGACCGTCCAGGGTCAGAACAGATCAACTAGCCTGACCGTCCAGGGTCAGAACAGATCAACTAGCCTGACCGTCCAGGGTCAGAACAGATCAACTAGCCTGACCGTCCAGGGTCAGAACAGATCAACTAGCCTGACCGTCCAGGGTCAGAACAGATCAACTAGCCTTACCGTCCAGGGTCAGAACAGATCAACTAGCCTGACCGTCCAGGGTCAGAACAGGGTCAGAACAGATCAACTAGCCTTACCGTCCAGGGTCAGAACAGATCAACTAGCCTGACCGTCCAGGGTCAGAACAGATCAACTAGCCTGACCGTCCAGGGTCAGAACAGATCAACTAGCCTGACCGTCCAGGGTCAGAACAGGGTCAGAACAGATCAACTAGCCTTACCGTCCAGGGTCAGAACAGATCAACTTGCCTGACCGTCCAGGGTCAGAACAGATCAACTAGCCTGACCGTCCAGGGTCAGAACAGGGTCAGAACAGATCAACTAGCCTTACCGTCCAGGGTCAGAACAGATCAACTAGCCTTACCGTCCAGGGTCAGAACAGATCAACTAGCCTGACCGTCCAGGGTCAGAACAGATCAACTAGCCTTACCGTCCAGGGTCAGAACAGATCAACTAGCCTGACCGTCCAGGGTCGAAACAGATCAACTAGCCTTACCGTCCAGCGTCAGAACAGATCAACTAGCCTTACCGTCCAGGGTCAGAACAGATCAACTAGCCTGACCGTCCAGGGTCAGAACAGATCAACTAGCCTTACCGTCCAGGGTCAGAACAGATCAACTAGCCTGACCGTCCAGGGTCGAAACAGATCAACTAGCCTTACCGTCCAGCGTCAGAACAGATCAACTAGCCTTACCGTCCAGGGTCAGAACAGATCAACTAGCCTGACCGTCCAGGGTCAGAACAGATCAACTAGCCTTACCGTCCAGCGTCAGAACAGATCAACTAGCCTGACCGTCCAGGGTCAGAACAGATCAACTAGCCTTACCGTCCAGGGTCAGAACAGATCAACTAGCCTGACCGTCCAGGGTCGAAACAGATCAACTAGCCTTACCGTCCAGCGTCAGAACAGATCAACTAGCCTTACCGTCCAGGGTCAGAACAGATCAACTAGCCTGACCGTCCAGGGTCAGAACAGATCAACTAGCCTTACCGTCCAGGGTCAGAACAGATCAACTAGCCTGACCGTCCAGGGTCGAAACAGATCAACTAGCCTTACCGTCCAGCGTCAGAACAGATCAACTAGCCTTACCGTCCAGGGTCAGAACAGATCAACTAGCCTGACCGTCCAGGGTCAGAACAGATCAACTAGCCTTACCGTCCAGCGTCAGAACAGATCAACTAGCCTGACCGTCCAGGGTCAGAACAGATCAACTAGCCTTACCGTCCAGGGTCAGAACAGATCAACTAGCCTGACCGTCCAGGGTCAGAACAGATCAACTAGCCTTACCGTCCAGGGTCAGAACAGATCAACTAGCCTTACCGTCCAGCGTCAGAACAGATCAACTAGCCTGACCGTCCAGGGTCAGAACAGATCAACTAGTCAGAACAGATCAACTAGCCTTACCGTCCAGGGTCAGAACAGATCAACTAGCCTGACCGTCCAGGGTCAGAACAGATCAACTAGCCTTACCGTCCAGCGTCAGAACAGATCAACTAGCCTGACCGTCCAGGGTCAGAACAGATCAACTAGCCTTACCGTCCAGGGTCAGAACAGATCAACTAGCCTGGCCGTCCAGGGTCAGAACAGATCAACTAGCCTTACCGTCCAGGGTCAGAACAGATCAACTAGCCTTACCGTCCAGCGTCAGAACAGATCAACTAGCCTGACCGTCCAGGGTCAGAACAGATCAACTAGTCAGAACAGATCAACTAGCCTGACCGTCCAGGGTCAGAACAGATCAACTAGCCTTACCGTCCAGGGTCAGAACAGATCAACTAGCCTTACCGTCCAGGGTCAGAACAGATCAACTAGCCTGACCGTCCAGGGTCAGAACAGATCAACTAGCCTGACCGTCCAGGGTCAGAACAGATCAACTAGCCTGACCGTCCAGGGTCAGAACAGATCAACTAGCCTTACCGTCCAGGGTCAGAACAGATCAACTAGCCTGACCGTCCAGGGTCAGAACAGATCAACTAGCCTGACCGTCCAGGGTCAGAACAGATCAACTAGCCTTACCGTCCAGCGTCAGAACAGATCAACTAGCCTGACCGTCCAGGGTCAGAACAGATCAACTAGTCAGAACAGATCAACTAGCCTGACCGTCCAGGGTCAGAACAGATCAACTAGCCTTACCGTCCAGGGTCAGAACAGATCAACTAGCCTTACCGTCCAGGGTCAGAACAGATCAACTAGCCTGACCGTCCAGGGTCAGAACAGATCAACTAGCCTGACCGTCCAGGGTCAGAACAGATCAACTAGCCTGACCGTCCAGGGTCAGAACAGATCAACTAGCCTTACCGTCCAGGGTCAGAACAGATCAACTAGCCTGACCGTCCAGGGTCAGAACAGATCAACTAGCCTGACCGTCCAGGGTCAGAACAGATCAACTAGCCTGACCGTCCAGGGTCAGAACAGATCAACTAGCCTGACCGTCCAGGGTCAGAACAGATCAACTAGCCTGACCGTCCAGGGTCAGAACAGATCAACTAGCCTTACCGTCCAGGGTCAGAACAGATCAACTAGCCTGACCGTCCAGGGTCAGAACAGATCAACTAGCCTGACCGTCCAGGGTCAGAACAGATCAACTAGCCTGACCGTCCAGGGTCAGAACAGATCAACTAGCCTGACCGTCCAGGGTCAGAACAGATCAACTAGCCTGACCGTCCAGGGTCAGAACAGATCAACTAGCCTGACCGTCCAGGGTCAGAACAGATCAACTAGCCTGACCGTCCAGGGTCAGAACAGATCAACTAGCCTTACCGTCCAGGGTCAGAACAGATCAACTAGCCTGACCGTCCAGGGTCAGAACAGATCAACTAGCCTGACCGTCCAGGGTCAGAACAGATCAACTAGCCTGACCGTCCAGGGTCAGAACAGATCAACTAGCCTTACCGTCCAGGGTCAGAACAGATCAACTAGCCTTACCGTCCAGGGTCAGAACAGATCAACTAGCCTGACCGTCCAGGGTCAGAACAGATCAACTAGCCTTACCGTCCAGGGTCAGAACAGATCAACTAGCCTTACCGTCCAGGGTCAGAACAGATCAACTAGCCTTACCGTCCAGGGTCAGAACAGATCAACTAGCCTTACCGTCCAGGGTCAGAACAGATCAACTAGCCTGACCGTCCAGGGTCAGAACAGATCAACTAGCCTGACCGTCCAGGGTCAGAACAGATCAACTAGCCTTACCGTCCAGGGTCAGAACAGATCAACTAGCCTGACCGTCCAGGGTCAGAACAGATCAACTAGCCTGACCGTCCAGGGTCAGAACAGATCAACTAGCCTGACCGTCCAGGGTCAGAACAGATCAACTAGCCTGACCGTCCAGGGTCAGAACAGATCAACTAGCCTTACCGTCCAGGGTCAGAACAGATCAACTAGCCTGACCGTCCAGGGTCAGAACAGATCAACTAGCCTGACCGTCCAGGGTCAGAACAGATCAACTAGCCTGACCGTCCAGGGTCAGAACAGATCAACTAGCCTGACCGTCCAGGGTCAGAACAGATCAACTAGCCTGACCGTCCAGGGTCAGAACAGATCAACTAGCCTGACCGTCCAGGGTCAGAACAGATCAACTAGCCTGACCGTCCAGGGTCAGAACAGATCAACTAGCCTGACCGTCCAGGGTCAGAACAGATCAACTAGCCTGACCGTCCAGGGTCAGAACAGATCAACTAGCCTGACCGTCCAGGGTCAGAACAGATCAACTAGCCTGACCGTCCAGGGTCAGAACAGATCAACTAGCCTGACCGTCCAGGGTCAGAACAGATCAACTAGCCTGACCGTCCAGGGTCAGAACAGATCAACTAGCCTGACCGTCCAGGGTCAGAACAGATCAACTAGCCTGACCGTCCAGGGTCAGAACAGATCAACTAGCCTGACCGTCCAGGGTCAGAACAGATCAACTAGCCTTACCGTCCAGGGTCAGAACAGATCAACTAGCCTTACCGTCCAGGGTCAGAACAGATCAACTAGCCTGACCGTCCAGGGTCAGAACAGATCAACTAGCCTTACCGTCCAGGGTCAGAACAGATCAACTAGCCTTACCGTCCAGGGTCAGAACAGATCAACTAGCCTGACCGTCCAGGGTCAGAACAGATCAACTAGCATTAGAGGGACAATGAAAGAGAGAGGAGACAGAGTAAGAGGGACAATGAAAGAGAGAGGAGACAAAGTAAGAGGGACAATGAAAGAGAAAAGAGAGAGGAGACAGAGTAAGAAGGGACAATGAAAGAGAGAGGAGACAGCGTAAGAGGGACAATGGGAGAGAGAGGAGACAGTAAGAGGGACACATGGAGAGAGAGGAGACAGTAAGATGAACAAATGGAGAGAGAGGAGACAGTAAGAGGAAAAATGAAAGAGAGAGGAGACAGTAAGAGGGACAATGAAAGAGAGAGGAGACAGTAAGAGGAACAATGAAAGAGAGAGGAGACAGTAAGAGGAACAATGAAAGAGAGAGGAGACAGTAAGAGGGACAATGGGAGAGAGAGGAGACAGTAAGAGGAACAATGAAAGAGAGAGGAGACAGTAAGAGGGACAATGGGAGAGAGAGGAGACAGTAAGAGGGACAATGAAAGAGAGAGGAGACAAAGTAAGAGGGACAATGAAAGAGAGAGGAGACAGTAAGAGGGACAATGGGAGAGAGAGGAGACAGTAAGAGGGACAATGAAAGAGAGAGGAGACAGAGTAAGAGGGACAATGAAAGAGAGAGGAGACAGAGTAAGAGGGACAATGAAAGAGAGAGGAGACAGTAAGAGGGACAATGAAAGAGAGAGGAGACAGTAAGAGGGACAATGAAAGAGAGAGGAGACAGTAAGAGGAACAATGAAAGAGAGAGGAGACAGTAAGAGGGACAATGGGAGAGAGAGGAGACAGTAAGAGGGACAATGAAAGAGAGAGGAGACAGTAAGAGGGACAATGAAAGAGAGAGGAGACAGTAAGAGGAACAATGAAAGAGAGAGGAGACAGTAAGAGGAACAATGAAAGAGAGAGGAGACAGTAAGAGGGACAATGGGAGAGAGAGGAGACAGTAAGAGGGACAATGAAAGAGAGAGGAGACAGTAAGAGGAACAATGAAAGAGAGAGGAGACAGTAAGAGGGACAATGGGAGAGAAAGGAGACAGTAAGAGGGACAATGAAAGAGAGAGGAGACAGTAAGAGGGACAATGAAAGAGAGAGGAGACAGAGTAAGAGGGACAATGAAAGAGAGAGGAGACAGTAAGAGGGACAATGGGAGAGAGAGGAGACAGTAAGAGGGACAATGAAAGAGAGAGGAGACAGTAAGAGGAACAATGAAAAGAGAGGAGACAGTAAGAGGGACAATGGGAGAGAGAGGAGACAGTAAGAGGGACAATGAAAGAGAGAGGAGTAGTAAGAGGGACAATGAAAGAGAGAGGAGACAGAGTAAGAGGGACAATGAAAGAGAGAGGAGACAGAGTAGGAGGGACAATGAAAGAGAGAGGAGACAGAGTAGGAGGGACAATGAAAGAGAGAGGAGACAGAGTAAGAGGGACAATGAAAGAGAGAGGAGACAGAGTAAGAGGGACAATGAAAGAGAGAGGAGACAGAGTAAGAGGGACAATGAAAGAGAGAGGAGACAGAGTAAGGGACAATGAAAGAGAGAGGAGACAGAGTAAGGGACAATTAAAGAGAGAGGAGACAGAGTAAGGGACAATGAAAGAGAGAGGAGACAGAGTAAGAGGGACAATGAAAGAGAGAGGAGACAGAGTAAGGGACAATTAAAGAGAGAGGAGACAGAGTAAGAGGGACAATGGGAGAGAGAGGAGACAGAGTAAGAGGGACAATGGGAGAGAGAGGAGACAGCGTAAGAGGGACAATGGGAGAGAGAGGAGACAGTAAGAGGGACACATGGAGAGAGAGGAGACAGTAAGAGGAACAAATGGAGAGAGAGGAGACAGTAAGAGGAACAATGAAAGAGAGAGGAGACAGTAAGGGACAAAGAAAGAGAGAGGAGACAGAGTAAGAAGGGACAATGAAAGAGAGAGGAGACAGCGTAAGAGGGACAATGGGAGAGAGAGGAGACAGTAAGAGGGACACATGGAGAGAGAGGAGACAGTAAGATGAACAAATGGAGAGAGAGGAGACAGTAAGAGGAACAATGAAAGAGAGAGGAGACAGTAAGAGGGACAATGAAAGAGAGAGGAGACAGTAAGAGGAACAATGAAAGAGAGAGGAGACAGTAAGAGGAACAATGAAAGAGAGAGGAGACAGTAAGAGGGACAATGAAAGAGAGAGGAGACAGTAAGAGGGACAATGGGAGAGAGAGGAGACAGTAAGAGGGACACATGGAGAGAGAGGAGACAGTAAGAGGAACAATGAAAGAGAGAGGAGACAGTAAGAGGGACAATGGGAGAGAGAGGAGACAGTAAGAGGGACACATGGAGAGAGAGGAGACAGTAAGAAGGACATACAGACAATGACAGATGGTGTCTAGTAGTATAATAAGCCTCTTAGTTCACCAGACTGAACTCCACATGTAGGTTACTGTAGTGTACTGTAGGTTACCGTGGGTTACTGTAGTGTACTGTAGGTTACCGTGGGTTACTGTAGTGTACTGTAGGTTACTGTAGAGTAGTGTAGGTTACTGTGGGTTACTGTAGGTTACTGTGGGTTACTGTAGTGTACTGTAGTGTACTGTAGGTTACTGTGGGTTACTGTCGTGTACTGTAGGTTACTGTGGGTTACTGTAGTGTACTGTAGGTTACTGTGGGTTACTGTGGGTTACTGTCGTGTACTGTAGGTTACTGTGGGTTACTGTAGGTTACTGTCGTGTACTGTAGGTTACTGTCGTGTACTGTAGGGTAGTGTAGGTTACTGTGGGTTACTGTAGTGTACTGTAGGTTACTGTGGGTTACTGTAGTGTACTGTAGGTTAGTGGGATACTGTAGGTTACTGTGGGATACTGTAGGTTACTGTGGGATACTGTAGGTTACTGTAGGGTAGTGTAGGTTACTGTAGTGTAGTGTAGGTTACTGTAGGTTACTGTAGGGTAGTGTAGGTTACTGTGAGTTACTGTAGGTTACTGTAGTGTATGTATGTTACTGTACTGTAGGTTACTGTAGTGTAGGTTACTGTAGTGTACTGTAGGTTACTGTGGGTTACTGTAGTGTACTGTAGGTTACTGTAGGGTAGTGTAGGTTACTGTGGGTTACTGTAGTGTACTGTAGGTTACTGTAGGGTAGTGTAGGTTACTGTGGGTTACTGTAGTGTACTGTAGGTTACTGTAGGGTAGTGTAGGTTACTGTGAGCTACTGTGAGTTACTGTAGGTTACTGTAGGGTAGTGTAGGTTACTGTAGTGTAGTGTAGGTTACTGTGAGTTACTGTAGGTTACTGTAGGGTAGTGTAGGTTACTGTAGTGTAGTGTAGGTTACTGTGAGTTACTGTAAGTTACTGTCGTGTAGTGTCTGTATGTTACTGTACTGTAGGTTACTGTAGTGTAGGTTACTGTAGTGTACTGTAGGTTACTGTAGTGTACTGTAGTGTACTGTAGGTTACTGTAGGTTACTTTAGGTTACTGTAGGTTACTGTAGTATAGGTTACTGTGGGTTACTGTGGGTTACTGTAGTATAGGTTACTGTGGGTTACTGTAGGTTACTGTGGGTTACCGTAGGTTACTGTGGGTTATTGTAGTATAGGTTACTGTGGGTTACTGTAGTATAGGTTACTGTAGGTTACTGTGGGTTACTGTGTGTTACTGTAGGTTACTGTGGGTTACTGTGGGTTACTGTGGGTTACTGTAGGTTACTGTGGGTTACTGTGGGTTACTGTAGTGTGTAGGTTACTGTAGTGTACTGTAGTGTAGGTTACTGTACTGTAGGTTACTGTAGTATAGGTTACTGTAGTATAGGTTACTGTACTGTAGGTTACTGTACTGTAGGTTACTGTAGTATAGGTTACTGTAGTGTACTGTATGTTACTGTAGTGTACTGTATGTTACTGTAGTGTACTTGCTACTGTGGTGTAGTGTGCCGTAGAGTACTTGCTATCAGGCCTGGAATTTCATGATTTTAGTGTCAAGGCCATTTGGCCTTCAAGGAGGTTCCCAACATGCCAGGGCAACGAGGCCATCTGCCAGGGCACCGAGAACATCTGCCAGGGCAATGAGGCCATCTGCCAGGGCAACGAGGCCATCTGCCAGGGCAACGAGGCCATCTGCCAGGGCACCGAGGCCATCTGCCAGGGCAACGAGAACATCTGCCAGGGCACCGAGAACATCTGCCAGGGCACCGAGACCATCTGCCAGGGCAACGAGGCCATCTGCCAGGGCAACGAGGCCATCTGCCAGGGCAACGAGGCCATCTGCCAGGGCACCGAGGCCATCTGCCAGGGCACCGAGGCCATCTGCCAGGGCACCGAGAACATCTGCCAGGGCACCGAGAACATCTGCCAGGGCAACGAGGCCATCTGCCAGGGCAACGAGGCCATCTGCCAGGGCAACGAGGCCATCTGCCAGGGCAACGAGGCCATCTGCCAGGGCAACGAGGCCATCTGCCAGGGCAACGAGGCCATCTGCCAGGGCAACGAGGCCATCTGCCAGGGCAACGAGGCCATCTGCCAGGGCAACGAGGCCATCTGCCAGGGCAACGAGGCCATCTGCCAGGGCAACGAGGCCATTTGCCAGGGCAACGAGGCCATCTGCCAGGGCAACGAGGCCATTTGCCAGGGCAACGAGGCCATGGTGTTCAGACAATAGGAATGTTAAGGGTATTATTGTATACACACTTCCTCATATGCCATTGAAACCAGTATTTCTCATGTTCTCAAATTGTCCAGCAGCCAAAGACACAATCCTAGTCATATTAACAACCCATGGCAACAACCCACAGCAACAACCCATAGCAACGCAACAACCCATAGCAAAAACCCATCGCAACAACCCATTAACAACCCACGGTAACAACCCACGGTAACAACCCACGGCAACAACCCACGGCAACAACCCACTGTACCAAGAAATGGCAACAACCCACGGTAACAAGAAACGGTAACAGCCCATAGTAATAACCCATGGTGACAACCCATGGTAACAACCCATAGTAACAACCCATTAACCCATACTGATAACAAGTTCAAACTTCTGCCATTAATACAGGTAACGAGTGGAGGACAGAGGAGCCTCTTAAAGAAGAAGTTACAGGTCTGTGAGAGCCAGAAATCTTGCTTGTTTGTAGGCGACCAAATACTTATTTTCCACCATAATTTGCAAATAAATTCATTAAAAATCCTACAATGTGATTTTCTGGATTTTTTTTCTTTCATTTTGTCTGTCATAGTTGAAGTGTACCTATGATGAAAATTACAGGCCTCATCTTTTTAAGTGGGAGAACTTGCACAATTGGTGGCTGACTAAATACTTTTTTGTCCCCCTGTATATCAGGCGGTGTGAAAGGAAGGAGATTTGTTAGACTCCAGCCAGCCATAGACTGTTCTCTCTGCTTCCGCACGGCAAGCGGTACCGATGCATCAAGTCTGACACCAACGGGATCTTGAACAGCTTCTATCCCCAAGCAATAACACTGATAAATAGCTAACTAAATAGCTAACTAAATAGCTACACGGACCGAGTTTAACTTGTATCTTTATTGACCTTGAATCTCTATCCACACCCACAGGGAGCGATACATCTCAACCTCCATCCCTCCAGTATCCCTGTACATTGTTAATATGGTACTGGACCTGACTGAGCCTGTATATAATATGGTACTGGACCTGACTGAGCCTGTATATAATATGGTACTGGACCTGACTGAGCCTGTATATAATATGGTACTGGACCTGAGCCTGTATATAATATGGTACTGGACCTGAGCCTGTATATAATATGGTACTGGACCTGACTGAGCCTGTATATAATATGGTACTGGACCTGAGCCTGTATATAATATGGTACTGGACCTGAGCCTGTATATAATATGGTACTGGACCTGACTGAGCCTGTATATAATATGGTACTGGACCTGAGCCTGTATATAAGATGGTACTGGACCTGACTGAGCCTGTATATAAGATGGTACTGGACCTGAGCCTGTATATAATATGGTACTGGACCTGAGGCTGTATATAATATGGTACTGGACCTGAGGCTGTATATAATATGGTACTGGACCTGAGGCTGTATATAATATGGTACTGGACCTGAGGCTGTATATAATATGGTACTGGACCTGACTGAGCCTGTATATAATATGGTACTGGACCTGACTGAGCCTGTATATAATATGGTACTGGACCTGAGCCTGTATATAATATGGTACTGGACCTGAGCCTGTATATAATATGGTACTGGACCTGACTGAGCCTGTATATAATATGGTACTGGACCTGAGCCTGTATATAATATGGTACTGGACCTGAGCCTGTATATAAGATGGTACTGGACCTGACTGAGCCTGTATATAAGATGGTACTGGACCTGAGCCTGTATATAATATGGTACTGGACCTGAGGCTGTATATAATATGGTACTGGACCTGAGGCTGTATATAATATGGTACTGGACCTGAGGCTGTATATAATATGGTACTGGACCTGACTGAGCCTGTATATAAGATGGTACTGGACCTGAGCCTGTATATAATATGGTACTGGACCTGAGGCTGTATATAATATGGTACTGGACCTGAGGCTGTATATAATATGGTACTGGACCTGAGGCTGTATATAAGATGGTACTGGACCTGACTGAGCCTGTATATAAGATGGTACTGGACCTGAGACTGTATATAAGATGGTACTGGACCTGAGGCTGTATATAATATGGTACTGGACCTGAGCCTGTATATAATATGGTACTGGACCTGACTGAGCCTGTATATAATATGGTACTGGACCTGACTGAGCCTGTATATAATATGGTACTGGACCTGAGGCTGTATATAATATGGTACTGGACCTGAGCCTGTATATAATATGGTACTGGACCTGAGGCTGTATATAAGATGGTACTGGACCTGAGGCTGTATATAAGATGGTACTGGACCTGAGGCTGTATATAAGATGGTACTGGACCTGAGGCTGTATATAATATGGTACTGGACCTGAGGCTGTATAAGATGGTACTGGACCTGAGGCTGTATATAAGATGGTACTGGACCTGAGGCTGTATAAGATGGTACTGGACCTGAGGCTGTATAAGATGGTACTGGACCTGAGGCTGTATATAAGATGGTACTGGACCTGAGGCTGTATAAGATGGTACTGGACCTGAGGCTGTATAAGATGGTACTGGACCTGAGGCTGTATAAGATGGTACTGGACCTGAGGCTGTATAAGATGGTACTGGACCTGAGGCTGTATATAAGATGGTACTGGACCTGAGGCTGTATATAATATGGTACTGGACCTGAGGCTGTATAAGATGGTACTGGACCTGAGGCTGTATATAAGATGGTACTGGACCTGAGGCTGTATAAGATGGTACTGGACCTGAGGCTGTATAATATGGTACTGGACCTGAGGCTGTATATAATATGGTACTGGACCTGAGGCTGTATATAATATGGTACTGGACCTGAGGCTGTATATAAGATGGTACTGGACCTGAGGCTGTATATACTACGGTACTGGACCTGAGGCTGTATATAAGATGGTACTGGACCTGAGGCTGTATATAAGATGGTACTGGACCTGAGGCTGTATATAAGATGGTACTGGACCTGAGCCTGTATATAAGATGGTACTGGACCTGAGGCTGTATATAATATGGTACTGGACCTGAGGCTGTATATAAGATGGTACTGGACCTGAGGCTGTATATAATATAGTACTGGACCTGAGGCTGTATAAGATGGTACTGGACCTGAGGCTGTATATAATATAGTACTGGACCTGAGGCTGTATAAGATGGTACTGGACCTGAGGCTGTATATAATATAGTACTGGACCTGAGGCTGTATAAGATGGTACTGGACCTGAGGCTGTATATAATATAGTACTGGACCTGAGGCTGTATAAGATGGTACTGGACCTGAGGCTGTATATAAGATGGTTACTTCGTGCTGTTCTTATTTCTTTGTGTTTGACCGTGTTATTTTAAGTACTCCATTGATATAGATGACTGCATGGTTGGGTTTAACTGTACTTGTAACATTAAAACTATCTCTGTAGGCCTAACAGGAGTTCAGGGAGAAGAACGGCTGTGGTTGTTTGTGTCCTGCAAATGCAACACTAGAGTTAGAGAAAAAGCTATATTATCTTCAAGACAAAAGGGCAGCCACATAGCAACATTCCACCGAATAGTTTTACAGTATTTTGTTTTTCCATCTCTGGTTAAAGATAGAGTTTTGAAATCCGTTTGAGTACTAGATTACTCATGTCAATCCATCTACTGACCTGTACTCCTCCACCTAAAGACTCTGTGAAACTCATGTGAAACTAAATTCTCTGGTTTGATGAATACCAAGTTTGAACTCTTTGGACCTGAATGCCAAGCATCAGATCTGTAGGAAACCTGGCACCATCCCTACGGTGAAGCATGGTGGTGGCAGCATCATGCTGTGGAGATGTTTTTCAGGAGGACTGGGAGACGAGACAGGATTGAGGGAAAGATGAACAGAGCAAAGTACAGAGAGATCCTTGATGAAACCTGCTCCAGAGCACATAGGACCTCAGACTGGGGCGAAGGTTCACCTTCCAACAGGACAACGACCCGAAGCACACAGCCAAGACAATTTAGGAGTGGATTCAGGACTCTGAATGTTATTGACTGGCCCAGCCAGTATCCGGACTTGAACCCAATCGAACATCTCTAGAGAGACCTGAAAATAGCTGTGCAGCAACTCTCCCCATCCAACCTGACAGAGCTTGAGAGGATCTGCAGAGAAGAATGGGAGAAACTCCCCAAATACAGGTGTGCCAAGCTTGTAGCGTCATACCCAAGAAGACTCGAGGCTGTAATCGTTTTACCCCAGTGTTTTACCCCAGTGATTTACCCCAGTGTTTTACCCCAGTGATTTACCCCAGTGTTTTACCCCAGTGATTTACCCCAGTGTTTTACCCCAGTGTTTTACCCCAGTGATTTACCCCAGTGATTTACCCCAGTGTTTTACCCCAGTGTTTTACCCCAGTGATTTACCCCAGTGATTTACCCCAGTGTTTTACCCCAGTGATTTACCCCAGTAATTGACCTGGTGTTTTACCCCAGTGTTTGACCTGGTGTTTTACCCCAGTGTTTGACCCGGTGTTTTACCCAAAAGGCTCAGACTTTTCTGGTTTACATCTACGTGGCCGGCACCCACTGGGCCACGGGAGACCACTAGACAGTCACTGGGCCACGGGAGACCACTAGACAGTCACTGGGCCACGGGAGACCACTAGACAGTCACTGGGCCACGGGAGACCACTAGACAGTCACTGGGCCACGGGAGACCACTAGACAGTCACTGGGCCACGGGAGACCACTAGACAGTCACTGGGCCATGGGAGACCACTAGACAGTCACTGGGCCACGGGAGACCACTAGACAGTCACTGGGCCATGGGAGACCACTAGACAGTCACTGGGCCATGGGAGACCACTAGACAGTCACTGGGCCACGGGAGACCACTAGACAGTCACTGGGCCATGGGAGACCACTAGACAGTCACTGGGCCATGGGAGACCACTAGACAGTCACTGGGCCACGGGAGACCACTAGACAGTCACTGGGCCATGGGAGACCACTAGACAGTCACTGGGCCATGGGAGACCACTAGACAGTCACTGGGCCACGGGAGACCACTAGACAGTCACTGGGCCACGGGAGACCACTAGACAGTCACTGGGCCACGGGAGACCACTAGACAGTCACTGGGCCACGGGAGACCACTAGACAGTCACTGGGCCATGGGAGACCACTAGACAGTCACTGGGCCATGGGAGACCACTAGACAGTCACTGGGCCATGGGAGACCACTAGACGGCCATGGGAGACCCCTAGACAGTCACTGGGCCACGGGAGACCACTAGACAGTCACTGGACCACGGGAGACCACTAGACAGTCACTGGGCCACGGGAGACCACTAGACAGTCACTGGGCCACGGGAGACCACTAGACAGTCACTGGGCCACGGGAGACCACTAGACAGTCACTGGGCCACGGGAGACCACTAGACAGTCACTGGGCCACGGGAGACCACTAGATAGACTGAGCCAACCTGTACTAACTACAATAATAGATGTTACTGTTTCATCAGAGAGACACAAAGATGAAGATAACAAATGTAATCACTGAATCCACTTTATGTTTGCTATTTCATGCAGCCAATAGAATAGTACTAGACTAAACAAATGGTCATGTATTGTGATTTCACGTTGTTTAAAGTTGAGAGATATCATCCACACAAAGTAATGAGACTGGGTGTGAGAGTCTGCCTCTGAGATAATATGTGAAAGCCTCGTGTATCAGCCCTCCAACATATACAGAAGACCAAGGACATCCACACTCATTAGATGAACCGTTTTTAATGAAGACAGCAGCAACTGGTAGTTGTTAGAGTTGTTAGAGTGTTGGGCCAGTAACCGAAAGGTTGCAAGATCGAATCCCTGAGCTGACATGTTGAAAAAAAACTATTGTCTTTCTGTCCCCGAACAAGGCAGTTAACCCCACTGTTCCTCAGGAGGCCGTCATTGAAAATAAAAAGTTGTTTTTAACTGACTTACCCTAGTTAAATAAAGGTCACATTTTTTTTTTTAACAAATCATTAATCTCAGTGATTGACAGTATACAGGTATTACTGCATGTTGACTAACCAATAGCTGTGAAACGACATTAAATCCAGTCATGATCAGTTTCATATAATTCAGGTCAATTTAGTAGATTCATATCTGCATTGACGTTGTTGGTTGGCTAGAAAAACAAAACTTGCCGTTACACTTTTTTGGGAAGCTGGTCCTGCCAACTTGGTAGCTGGCTATGGTTAGTTTAAATAAAGCCAAATGATGTACCAATATGACAGTGCAACTATAAACCTTAACCCCATCATTAGCTTCATTTATGAATGTCGTTACCAGGTTGAGGAGCCTGATTTCTAGCCCGCTTGTTAATAAGCTCATTCATTCCTCTCCTGGTCATTTGCCAAAGACATGGGAAATGACCAGGAATGACTTTTTGGCATATGAGGAGAGGAATGTTATCTAATATGTCCGGTAACCAGGCAGAGGGTTATCGGTTTGAAGAGGACACATATCAGACAGTCCTTGGACTTTGAAACCCCCCCACTCAGCATAACATATAACACCACCCACTGGGTAAAACAACCCGTGGAGAGAAAAAATAACTGTTTTTGCCAATGGCTCCCTTTTTGGAAATGTCCAAGGGGCCCCCAAACTGTACAAGTTTCATGATACAATAATAATAATTAACATCTTTTCACACATTGCCTGGCCTATTTTGGGATGTTGGAGAGAGCAAAATGTCTTAATAAAGCATAATATTACTGACTGTGACGAGAGGAAAGTTCAACACAAGTCCAACTAACGTTAGCTAGCTAGTTAGCCGGTAAAAAATTGCAATATAGCTATATAATAATGCAAAGTTAAGTGAAATCTGTGGTCACGACGTCTCATTTGCTAACAACCGGTCACAAACTGTAGTTAACAACATGCGACCGATTCATTTAGCTAGCTAGCTTCAATCCATATCCATAAGGTATGAACTTGGGGCCCTTGTAGCACAACACGGCTAACTAGCTAGTTAGCATCGGCTGGACAGATCTTCCGTGTAATTTGGAGCGAACTACTCACCAGGTAAAGCGGTGCATATATTTTGAAAGAGACCTCCAGAGCCCCCGCAGTGATCTCCAGGGTGGACATGACACAGGAAGGGTTCCATGTGTGTCCGATCTCATAGCAACTGTGCGGAATCTTACTCAGGGCTGCCATAGTTACACGGTGGACCGTCGGAGGAGCGAGCCGTGCTGTGAAGAAAACAGACGGCGGCGGCGGTGGACCGAGGCGCGCTCCCGACTGTGGGGAGATGCGCGGCACCGATGCTATTGAGGCAAAGGGTCATGGCAGATCAGGGTAACAGTCGAGCACACGCATGCGGTGTAGGTGGGAGTGTGTGTGTGTGTGTGTGTGTGTGTGTGTGTGTGTGTGTGTGTGTGTGTGTGTGTGTGTGTGTGTGTGTGTGTGTGTGTGCGTGTGTGCGTGTGTGTGTGTGTGTGTGTGTGTGTGTGTGTGTGTGTGTGTGTGTGTGTGTGTGTTCCCTCTTGCTGGATGTGCTTTGTGGCAATTCACCCTCCAAACTGGCTGCCTAACCAACACGTTTCCCCTCCTTTTAAATGTACAGACAGCCAAATGAAGGAGGATTTTTTATTTATTTTTTATTTATTGAATCCTAAGAGTTCAACAACCAATCAGCAGTCTCTGTTGTCCCTGCTTGATCTCCCTGCTGATGTCATGGTGGCTGTTTATCACACCTAGCTGGTCATATTTTACCCCATTATGAAAAGAGAGTGCAGTTTAAATTCCCCGTAGAGACTGCAGGCTTATGGACAGCAGTGGAAGCTCCTCAGAAGAGGAAGGGGTAGACCATGCTCCTCAGTGAATTTCATGAATTAAACATTCCTTTTTACAAAAACTATACTAAATGTGATTTGCCTAGTTAAATAAAGATTCAATTAACATTAAAAAATAAATATTCACGTCACCAAATAATTGATTAAAACACAAAGAAGATCTACAGTAGCTTCAACAGCACTATGTAGGGTAGCACCATGGTGTAGCAGGAGGACAGATAGCTTCCATCCTCCTCTGAGTACATTGACTTCAATACAAAACTTTGGAGGCTCACGGTTCTCACCCCCTTCTATAGACTTAAATAGGAATTATGACAACTTCCAGAGGACGTCCTCCTACCTATCAGAGCTCTTGCAGCATGAACTGACATGTTGTCCACCCAATCAAAGGAACAGAGAATGAATATAGTACCGAAAGCATAAGCTACAGCTAGCTAACACTGCAGTGCATAAAATGTGGTGAGTAGTTGACTCAAAGAGAGAGAAAGACAATAGTTGAACAGTTGTGAACAAATTCATTCATTCAAAAATTAAGGAGAAGCAAGAGAAGAGAGAGATTTCATGATTTTTTTTGCACTTTCAGTTTCAGTTTCACTTACTCAAAGTTACTAAATCACCCGGCTCAGACAGAGGGATGCTATGTTAGCTAGCTGGTTATAACAAAAGAATGCTATTTTAGCTAGCTGGCTATAACAGAGGGATGCTATGTTAGCTAGCTGGCTATGACAGAGGGATGCTATGTTAGCTAGCTGGCTATAACAGAGGGATGCTATATTAGCTAGCTGGCTATGACAGAGGGATGCTATGTTAGCTAGCTGGCTATAACTGAGGGATGCTATGTTAGCTAGCTGGCTATAACAGTGGGATGCTATGTTAGCTAGCTGGCTATACATTTACATTTAAGTCATTTAGCAGATGCTCTTATCCAGAGCGACTTACAAGTTGGTGCATTCACCTTATGACATCCAGTGGAACAGTCACTTTACAATAGTGCATCTAAATCTTAAAAGGGGGGGGGGGTGAGAAGGATTACTTATCCTATCCTAGGTATTCCTTAAAGAGGTGGGGTTTCAGGTGTCTCCGGAAGGTGGTGATTGACTCCGCTGTCCTGGCGTCGTGAGGGAGTTTGTTCCACCATTGGGGGGCCAGAGCAGCGAACAGTTTTGACTGGGCTGAGCGGGAACTGTACTTCCTCAGTGGTAGGGAGGCGAGCAGGCCAGAGGTGGATGAACGCAGTGCCCTTGTTTGGGTGTAGGGCCTGATCAGAGCCTGGAGGTACTGAGGTGCCGTTACCCTCACAGCTCCGTAGGCAAGCACCATGGTCTTGTAGCGGATGCGAGCTTCAACTGGAAGCCAGTGGAGAGAGCGGAGGAGCGGGGTGACGTGGGAGAACTTGGGAAGGTTGAACACCAGACGGGCTGCGGCGTTCTGGATGAGTTGTAGGGGTTTAATGGCACAGGCAGGGAGCCCAGCCAACAGCGAGTTGCAGTAATCCAGACGGGAGATGACAAGTGCCTGGATTAGGACCTGCGCCGCTTCCTGTGTGAGGCAGGGTCGTACTCTGCGGATGTTGTAGAGCATGAACCTACAGGAACGGGCCACCGCCTTGATGTTAGTTGAGAACGACAGGGTGTTGTCCAGGATCACGCCAAGGTTCTTAGCGCTCTGGGAGGAGGACACAATGGAGTTGTCAACCGTGATGGCAAGATCATGGAACGGGCAGTCCTTCCCCGGGAGGAAGAGCAGCTCCGTCTTGCCGAGGTTCAGCTTGAGGTGCTGATCCGTCATCCACACTGATATGTCTGTCAGACATGCAGAGATGCGATTCGCCACCTGGTCACCAGAAGGGGGAAAGGAGAAGATTAATTGTGTGTCGTCTGCATAGCAATGATAGGAGAGACCATGTGAGGTTATGACAGAGCCAAGTGACTTGGTGTATAGCGAGAATAGGAGAGGGCCTAGAACAGAGCCCTGGGGGACACCAGTGGTGAGAGCGCGTGGTGAGGAGACAGATTCTCGCCACGCCACCTGGTAGGAGCGACCTGTCAGGTAGGACGCAATCCAAGCGTGGGCCGCGCCGGAGATGCCCAACTCGGAGAGGGTGGAGAGGAGGATCTGATGGTTCACAGTATCGAAGGCAGCCGATAGGTCTAGAAGGATGAGAGCAGAGGAGAGAGAGTTAGCTTTAGCGGTGCGGAGCGCCTCCGTGATACAGAGAAGAGCAGTCTCAGTTGAATGACTAGTCTTGAAACCTGACTGATTTGGATCAAGAAGGTCATTCTGAGAGATAGCGGGAGAGCTGGCCAAGGACGGCACGTTCAAGAGTTTTGGAGAGAAAAGAAAGAAGGGATACTGGTCTGTAGTGCAACTCTCGCTCTCTTGAAGACGGAAGGGACGTAGCCAGCGGTCAGGTATGAGTTGATGAGCGAGGTGAGGTAAGGGAGAAGGTCTCCGGAAATGGTCTGGAGAAGAGAGGAGGGGATAGGGTCAAGCGGGCAGGTTGTTGGGCGGCCGGCCGTCACAAGACGCGAGATTTCATCTGGAGAGAGAGGGGAGAAAGAGGTCAGAGCACAGGGTAGGGCAGTGTGAGCAGAACCAGCGGTGTCGTTTGACTTAGCAAACGAGGATTGGATGTCGTCGACCTTCTTTTCAAAATGGTTGACGAAGTCATCTGCAGAGAGGGAGGAGGGGGATTCAGGAGGGAGGAGAAGGTGGCAAAGAGCTTCCTAGGGTTAGAGGCAGAAGCTTGGAATTTAGAGTGGTAGAAAGTGGCTTTAGCAGCAGAGACAGAAGAGGAAAATGTAGAGAGGAGGGAGCGAAAGGATGCCAGGTCCGCAGGGAGGCGAGTTTTCCTCCATTTCCGCTCGGCTGCCCGGAGCCCTGTTCTGTGAGCTCGCAATGAGTCATCGAGCCACGGAGCGGGAGGGGAGGACCGAGCCGGCCTGGAGGATAGGGGGCATAGAGAGTCAAAGGATGCAGAAAGGGAGGACAGGAGGGTTGAGGAGGCAGAATCAGGAGATAGGTTGGAGAAGGTTTGAGCAGAGGGAAGAGATGATAGGATGGAAGAGGAGAGAGTAGCGGGGGAGAGAGAGCGAAGGTTGGGACGGCGCGATACCATCCGAGTAGGGGTAGTGTGGGAAGTGTTGGATGAGAGCGAGAGGGAAAAGGATACAAGGTAGTGGTCGGAGACTTGGAGGGGAGTTGCAATGAGGTTAGTGGAAGAACAGCATCTAGTAAAGATGAGGTCGAGCGTATTGCCTGCCTTGTGAGTAGGGGGGGGAGGTGAGAGGGTGAGGTCAAAAGAGGAGAGGAGTGGAAAGAAGGAGGCAGAGAGGAATGAGTCAAAGGTAGACGTGGGGAAGTTAAAGTCGCCCAGAACTGTGAGAGGTGAGCCGTCCTCAGGAAAGGAGCTTATCAAGGCATCAAGCTCATTGATGAACTCTCCGAGGGAACCTGGAGGGCGATAAATGATAAGGATGTTAAGCTTGAAAGGGCTGGTAACTGTGATAGCATGGAATTCAAAGGAGGCGATAGACAGATGGGTAAGGGGAGAAAGAGAGAAGGACCACTTGGGAGAGATGAGGATCCCGGTGCCACCACCCCGGTGACCAGAAGCTCTCGGGGTGTGCGAGAACACGTGGGCGGACGAAGAGAGAGCAGTAGGAGTGTCAGTGTTATCTGTGGTGATCCATGTTTCCGTCAGTGCCAAGAAGTCGAGGGACTGGAGGGAGGCATAGGCTGAGATGAACTCTGCCTTGTTGGCTGCAGATCGGCAGTTCCAGAGGCTACCGGAGACCTGGAACTCCACGTGGGTCGTGCACGCTGGGACCACCAGATTAGGGTGGCCGCAGCCACGCGGTGTGGAGCGTTTGTATGGTCTGTGCAGAGAGGAGAGAACAGGGATAGACAGACACATAGTTTACACGCTACAGAAGAGGCTACGCTAATGCAAAGGAGATTGGAATGACAAGTGGACTACACGTCTTGAATGTTCAGAAAGTTAAGCTTACGTAGAAAGAATCTTATTGACTAAAATGATTAAAATGATACAGTACTGCTGAAGTAGGCTAGCTGGCAGTGGCTGCGTTGTTGACTTTGTAGGCTAGCTGGCAGTGGCTGCGTTGTTGACACTACACTAATCAAGTCGTTCCGTTGAGTGTAATAGTTTCTACAGTGCTGCTATTCGGGGCTAGTTGGCTAGCTAGGAGTGTTGATTACGTTACGTTGCGTTAAAGAACGACAATAGCTGGCTAGCTAACCTAGAAAATCGCTCTAGACTACACAATTATCTTTGATACAAAGACGGCTATGTAGCTAGCTATGTAGCTAGCTACGATCAAACAAATCAAACCGTTGTACTGTAATGAAATTAAATGAAAATGTGATACTACCTGTGGAGCGAAAGCGGAATGCGACCGGGTTGTTGAGTTCTATTCAGGAGACGTTGGCTAGCTGTTGGCTAGCTAGCAGTGTCTCCTACGTTAAGGACGACAAATAGCTGGCTAGCTAACCTCGGTAAATTAAGATAATCACTCTAAGACTACACAATTATCTTGGAAACGAAGACAGCAAAGACAGCTATGTAGCTAGCTAACACTACACTAATCAAGTCGTTCAGTTGAGTGTAATAGGGATGCTATGTTAGCTAGCTGGCTATGACAGAGGGATGCTATGTTAGCTAGCTGGCTATAACAGAGGGATGCTATGTTAGCTAGCTGGCTATGACTATCCAACACAACACCAGAACTCTTTCAAGGCAGGGTAAGCTTTTGGTTTTATTAATTTATTGCCACCGGGGCCCACCGGTGTAACTGCTTACTGACTATACTGCTACAGCTGCCTCTGTCAACTGTAAGTGCTGTTATGGTGAAGTGGAAATGTCAAGGAGCGACAAAGGCTCAACCGCAAAGTGTAGGCCACACTAGCTCCAGGCCTACCAACGTCAGGCCTCGCCGCCCTGGAGCCTGATCGACGTCGGCAACCTTCCATCCCTACTCTGGATCAAGAAGAGGCTTCTCCATCTGTCGGAGGCCTGCACCAGGCGCCGGGAGCAACGGGCTCAAGTTATCCTGCCTCTCACCCGTCCATCCACAGCTCTCTGAATCCTGTGATGTGTGGGAGTGGGCGGATTTCCTCGTCCTTCTCGTCAACCTTGATTTTGGGCAGCTCCATGGTAAGAAATATGGCTGTTTCTGGTGCAAAAACAATGTGCTATCCCAGAGCTCGAGTTAATGACATTACTAAGCTGAATGTACTACACCAGGACATTGATTCTAATCTAGTCCATGTGGGTTTTAAAGACATTACTAAGCTGAATGTACTACATCAGGACATTGATTCTGTCCTAGTCCATGTGGGTTTTAATGACATTACTAAGCTGCTCCTGAATGTACTACACCAGGACATTGATTCTATCCTAGTCCATGTGGGTTTTAATGACATTACTAAGCTGCTCCTGAATGTACTACACCAGGACATTGATTCTATCCTAGTCCATGTGGGTTTTAATGACATTACTAAGCTGCTCCTGAATGTACTACACCAGGACATAAACATTTATTCTATCCTAGTCCATGTGGCTTTTAAAGACATTACTAAGCTGCTCCTGAATGTACTACACCAGGACATTGATTCTATCCTAGTCCATGTGGGTTTTAATGACATTACTAAGCTGCTCCTGAATGTACTACACCAGGACATTGATTCTATCCTAGTCCATGTGGGTTTTAATGACATTACTAAGCTGAATGTACTACACCAGGACATTGATTCTATCCTAGTCCATGTGGGTTTTAATGACATTACTAAGCTGCTCCTGAATGTACTACACCAGGACATAAACATTGATTCTATCCTAGTCCATGTGGGTTTTAATGACATTACTAAGCTGAATGTACTACACCAGGACATTGACTCTGTCCTAGTCCATGAGGGTTTTAATGACATTACTAAGCTGCTCCTGAATGTACTACACCAGGACATAAACATTGATTCTATCCTAGTCCATGTTGGTTTTAATGACATTATGAAGGGCAGCTCTGAACAGTTGAAACTGGATTTCAAAGAGCTGATTGACTCTCTGCTAGACACTAATCATATCTGGCCCTGCTCCCTCTCTGAATCGTGGCACTGAACAGGATTCTCTCTCTTCACAACTGGCTATGTGATTATTGCAGCTCAATGGGTGTAACTTTTGTTGACAATTTCGATACCTTTTGGAAACAAAACACATTTTATAAGAAGGATGGGATCCACCCAAATCATCTGGGTTCCTGGATCCTTTCACAGCATTATAAGGAGGATGGGATCCACCCAAATCATCTGGGTTCCTGGATCCTTTCACAGCATTATAAGGAGGATGGGATCCAACCAAATCATTCGGGTTCCTGGATCCTTTCACAGCATTATAAGGCTGTGTTGAGACAATGACTTATCAATGACTCAAGCCCAGCTCAGTTAATCCCTACCACTGTGATGCAGAGATGTCATAATGCTTCAGCAAATGCACATTAAACCAGGGGCGTTGGTAGACACAATGTAAGTAATCTAAATGATGTCCCTCTAACTGCTCTGAATGCCTCTGCTGGTCCTACAGCTATTGTATTCAGTAATCATGAGCCTATGAACCAGAGTTATACTGTTAGCACTGAGGTGGTGTGCCCTAGTAGGATGTCCACTGTGTGTAGCTCACCCTGTAATAACATAAATGACATGAGAATGTCTACTTCTGCTGAGCTTCCCAGTAAAGCAATGAAAACAAGCAAGCATCCCGGAAAAGTGCTTAAAAAAGCTCACGTTGAAATATGAAGCTTAAGAAACAAGGTTCATTAAATTAATAACTGGCTTGTAACAGATGACATTCATATTCTGGCTATCTCTGAAACTCACTTAGATAAAACCTTTGATGAAACCTTTGATGATACAGTGGTAGCAACACATGGTTATAGCATCCACAGAAAAGACAGAAATGCCAAAGGTGGAGGTGCTGCTGTTTATATTCAGAACCACATTCCTGTAAAGCTTAGAGAGGATCTCATGTTAAATACTGATGAAGTAATATGGATACAGGTTCATCTGCCTCACCTAAAGCCCATTCTGGTGGGAAGCTGCTATAGACCACCAAGTGCAGTCAGTATCTGGATAACATGTATGAAATGCTTGATAATGGATGTGATATCAACAGAGAGGTATATTTTCTGGGCGACTTAAATATTGACTGGCTTTCATCAAGTTGCCCACTCAAGAAAAAGCTTCAAACTGTAACCAACCTGATTCACCTGCCTGCAACCTGGTTCAGGTTATCAGTCAACCTACCAGGGTAGTTACAAACAGCACAGGAATCAAGTCATCAACATGTATTGATCACATCTTAATTAATGCTTCAGATATTTGCTTAAAAGCAGTATCCAGATCCATAGGATGTAGTGAGCACAATATAATAGCCATATCTAGGAAAACCGAAGTTCCAAAGGCTGGGCCTAATATAGTGTATAAGAGGTCATACAATAAGTTTTGTAGTGATTCAGAGATGGCCGCCTCGCTTCGCGTTCCTAGGAAACTATGCAGTTTTTTGTATTTTCTCCGTGTTATTTATTACATTGGTACCCCAATGGGCAGGTTTCTATGGGCAGGTTTCTATGGGCTGGTTTCTATGGGCTGGTTTCTATGGGCTGGTTTCTATGGGCAGGTTTCTATGGGCAGGTTTCTTTGGGCTGGTTTCTATGGGCTTGTTTCTATGGGCTGGTTTCTATGGGCTGGTTTATATGGGCTGGTTTCTATGGGCAGGTTTCTATGGGCAGGTTTCTATGGGCAGGTTTATATGGGCTGGTTTCTGCGGGCTAGTTTCTATGGGCTAGTTTCTATGGGCCGGTTTATATGGACAGGTTTCCATGAGCTGGTTTCTATGGGCTGGTTTCTATGGGCAGGTTTCTATGGGCTGGTTTCTATGGGCAGGTTTCTATGGGCTGGTTTCTATGGGCAGGTTTCTATGGGCAGGTTTCTATGGGCAGGTTTCTATGGCCAGGTTTCTATGGGCTGGTTTCTATGGGCAGGTTTCTATGGGCAGGTTTCTATGGGCAGGTTTCTATGGACAGGTTTCTATGAGCTGGTTTCTATGGGCTGGTTTCTATGGGCAGGTTTCTATGGGCAGGTTTCTATGGGCTGGTTTCTATGGGAAGGTTTCTATGGGCTGGTTTCTATGGGCAGGTTTCTATGGGCTGGTTTCTATGGGCAGGTTTCTATGGCCAGGTTTCTATGGGCTGGTTTCTATGGGCTGGTTTCTATGGGCTGGTTTATATGGGCTGGTTTATATGGGCTGGTTTATATGGGCAGGTTTCTATGGGCAGGTTTCTATGGACAGGTTTCTATGGGCTGGTTTCTATGGCCAGGTTTCTATGGGCTGGTTTCTATCGCCAGGTTTCTATGGTTTGGGTTCTATGGGCAGTTTTCTATGGCTGGTTTCTATGGGCTGGTTTGTATGGGCAGGTTTCTTTGGGCTGGTTTCTATGGGCTGGTTTCTATGGGCTGGTTTCTATGGGCAGGTTTCTATGGCCAGGTTTCTATGGGCTGGTTTCTATGGCCAGGTTTCTATGGGCTGGTTTCTATGGCCAGGTTTCTATGGGCTGGTTTCTATGGGCAGGTTTCTATGGGCTGGTTTATATGGGCAGGTTTCTATGGGCTGGTTTCTATGGGCTGGTTTCTATGGGCTGGTTTCTATGGGCAGGTTTCTATGGCCAGGTTTCTATGGGCTGGTTTCTATGGGCTGGTTTCTATGGGCTGGTTTCTATGGGCTGGTTTCTATGGGCTGGTTTCTATGGGCAGGTTTCTATGGGCAGGTTTCTATGGGCAGGTTTCTATGGCCAGGTTTCTATGGGCTGGTTTCTATGGCCAGGTTTCTATGGGCTGGTTTCTATGGCCAGGTTTCTATGGGCTGGTTTCTATGGGCAGGTTTCTATGGGCTGGTTTCTATGGGCAGGTTTCTATGGGCTGGTTTCTATGGGCTGGTTTCTATGGGCTGGTTTCTATGGGCTGGTTTCTATGGGCAGGTTTCTGGTTTCTATGGGCTGGTTTATATGGGCTGGTTTATATGGGCAGGTTTCTATGGCCAGGTTTCTATGAGTTGGTTTCTATGGCCAGGTTTCTATGGGCAGGTTTCTTTGGGCTGGTTTCTATGGGCTGGTTTCTTTGGGCTGGTTTCTATGGGCTGGTTTATATGGGCTGGTTTTTATATGGGCTGGTTTCTATGGGCAGGTTTCTATGGGCTGGTTTCTATGGCCAGGTTTCTATGGGCTGGTTTTTCTATGGGCTGGTTTCTATGGGCTGGTTTATATGGGCTGGTTTCTATGGGCAGGTTTCTATTGGCACGTTTCTATGAGCAGGTTTCTATGGCCAGGTTTCTATGGGCAGGTTTCTATGGCCAGGTTTCTATGGGCAGGTTTCTATGGCCAGGTTTCTATGGGCATGTTTCTATGGGCAGGTTTCTATGGGCAGGTTTCTATGGGCTGGTTTCTATGGGCAGGTTTATATGGGCAGGTTTCCATGAGCTGGTTTATATGGACTGGTTTCTATGGGCTGGTTTCTATGGGCTGGTTTCTATGGGCTGGTTTCTACGGGCTGGTTTATATGGGCTAGTTTCTACGGGCTGTTTTATATGGGCTAGTTTCTACGGGCTGTTCTCCACGGGCAGGTTTCTATGGGCAGCTGTAAATCACTGCCAAAGTTGAATCAACAAAGTATTGATGCAGGGCTGTGAAATATTATGTTATATTATTATTAATTATAATTATGTAAATGACTGAACATAATAATAAACGCAACATGTAAAGTGTTGGTCCCATGTTTCATGAGCTGAAGTAAAAGATCTCAGTAATTCTACATTCACACAAAAAGCTTATTTCTCTCAAATTTTCTGCACAAAGTTGTTTACATCCCTGTTAGTGAGCATTTCTCCTTTGCCAAACACATTTTATCGATGGTAATTTGAATGCACAGAGATATCTTGACGAGATCCTGAGGCTCATTGTCGTGCCATTCATCCTCCTCCATCACCTCATGTCTCAGCAGGATAATGTACGGTCCCATGTTGCAAGGATCTGAACACAATTCCTGGAAGCTGAAAATGTCCCAGTTCTTCCATGGCCTGCATACTCATTAGACATGTCCCCCATTGAGCATGTTTGGGATGCTCTGGATCGACGTGTACGACACCGTGTTCCAGTTCCAATATCCAGAAACTTCACACAGCCAATGAAGAGGAGGGGGAACATTCCACAGACCACAATCAACAGCCTGATCAACTCTATGTGAAGGAGATGTGTTGCGCTGCATGAGGTAAATAGAGGTCACACCAGATACTGATTGGTTCTCCACGTCCCTGTGTTAAAAGGTTATCCACTCGCCTACCTTTTTTTTAAAGGTATCTGTGACCAACAGATGCATATCTGTATTCCCAGTCATGTGAAATCCATAGATTAGGGCCTAATGAATGTATTCCCAGTCATGTGAAATCCATAGATTAGGACCTAATGAATGTATTCCCAGTCATGTGAAATCCATAGATTAGGGCCTAATGAATGTATTCCCAGTCATGTGAAATCCATAGATTAGGACCTAATGAATGTATTCCCAGTCATGTGAAATCCATAGATTAGGACCTAATGAATGTATTCCCAGTCATGTGAAATCCATAGATTAGGACCTAATGAATGTATTCCCAGTCATGTGAAATCCATAGATTAGGACCTAATGAATGTATTCCCAGTCATGTGAAATCCATAGATTAGGGCCCAATGAATGTATTCCCAGTCATGTGAAATCCATAGATTAGGACCTAATGAATGTATTCCCAGTCATGTGAAATCCATAGATTAGGACCTAATGAATGTATTCCCAGTCATGTGAAATCCATAGATTAGGACCTAATGAATGTATTCCCAGTCATGTGAAATCCATAGATTAGGGCCTAATGAATGTATTCCCAGTCATGTGAAATCCATAGATTAGGACCTAATGAATGTATTCCCAGTCATGTGACATCCATAGATTAGGGATGATGAATGAATGAATTCATTTCAATTGACTGATTTCCTTACATGAACTGTAACTCAGTAAAATCTTTGAATTTGTCGCATGTTGCGTTTATATTTTTGTTCAGTGTAATTATATATTGTTTATATTATATTATATTGTATATATTATATATTGTATATATTATATTATATTGTATATATTATATATTGTATATATTATATATTGTGTAATATATATTGTTTATATTATATTATATTGTATATATTATATATTGTGTAATATATATTGTTTATATTATATATTGTATATATTATATATTGTGTAATATATATTGTTTATATTATATTATATTGTATATATTATATATTGTGTAATATATATTGTTTATATTATATTATATTGTATATATTATATATTGTGTAATTATATATTGTTTATATTATATTATATTGTATATATTATATATTGTGTAATTATATATTGTTTATATTATATTATATTGTATATATTATATATTGTGTAATATATATTGTTTATATTATATTATATTGTATATATTATATATTGTGTAATATATATTGTTTATATTATATTATATTGTATATATTATATATTGTGTAATTATATATTGTTTATATTATATTATATTGTATATATTATATATTGTGTAATTATATATTGTTTATATTATATTATATTGTATATATTATATATTGTGTAATTATATATTGTTTATATTATATTATATTGTATATATTATATATTGTGTAATTATATATTGTTTATATTATATTATATTGTATATATTATATATTGTGTAAATTCATCAGGAGTAGATTTGGTTGACTTGTTACAGTGCTATTTGGGTTGTTAATTAGATTCGCTCTGACATTTCTTGATTTATTTTTGTATTATTTGTTTGATATTTTACTGTTATGAGCTCGTAACATAATACATTTCACTGCACCCGCTATAAGATCTGCTAAACTGTATACGTGACCATTAAACTTAGATTTGATTTGAATGCAGGTTGCGGGTGAATAAACAATCTAAACGATAGATACCTGGCTGGATTCCAATAGGAATTGCACATCAGTTTGCCATAAATAAAGCCTGCAAGGCAAAGTCCATTTTACATCGCTCCTAATGTATCTTAGGGATCGATTTATATTTTAATAGTTTGGAAAAGTTAAAATTTGACAGAGTTGAAACCTTACATGGGAATACAACCTTTTCTGAGAGTGTCTCCTTCCTCTTTCCTTCTCTGGCAAGATGCATGCAGTGCCTTCAGAGATTATTCAAACCCTTTTTCCACATTAAAAAAAAAACAGCCTGAATTCAAAACTAATTAAATAGAGATTTTATTGTCACAAAAAATAATTGTAAAATAAATCAAAACAGGACCTCAATTTCTAGTCTCATAGCAAAGGGTCAAAGGGTCATGGGTCTGAATACTTTTAATGTTTTTTCAATTGTTTTACTGCCTTCATTTTGCTGGACCTCGGGAAGAGTAGCTGCTGCCTTGTCAGGAGCAAATGGGGATCCATAATAAACCCCAGGAAGAGTAGCTGCTGCCTTGTCAGGAACTAATGGGGATCCAAAGTAAACCCCAGGAAGAGTAGCTGCTGCCTTGTCAGGAACTAATGGGGATCCAAAGTAAACCCCAGGAAGAGTTGCTGCTGCCTTGGCAGGAACTAATGTGGATCCATAATAAACAACAGGAATGTTTTGATGCTGCCTTGTTAGGAACTAATGGGGATCCATTATAAACCCCGGGAAAAGTAGATGCTGCCTTGACAGGAACTAATGGGGATCCATAATAAACCCCAGGAAGAGTAGCTGCTGCCTTGACAGGAACTAATGGGGATCCATAATAAACCCCAGGAAGAGTAGCTGCTGCCTTGGCAGGAACCAATGGGGATCCATAATAAACCCCAGGAAGAGTAGCTGCTGCCTTGACAGGAACTAATGGGGATCCATAATAAACCCCAGGAAGAGTAGCTGCTGCCTTGACAGGAACTAATGGGGATCCATAATAAACCCCAGGAAGAGTAGCTGCTGCCTTGACAGGAACTAATGGGGATCCATAATAAACCCCAGGAAGAGTAGCTGCTGCCTTGGCAGGAACTAATAGGGATCCATAATAAACCCCAGGAAGAGTAGCTGCTCCCTTGGCAGGAACTAATGGTGTTCCATAATAAACCCCAGGAGGAGATGCTGCCTTGGCAGGAACTAATGTGGATCCATAATAAACCCCAGGAATTCTTGATGCTGCCTTGTTAGGAACTAATGGGGATCCATTATAAACCCCAGGAAAAGTAGCTGCTGCCTTGACAGGAACTAATGGGGATCCATAATAAACCCCAGGAAGAGTAGCTGCTGCCTTGACAGGAACTAATGGGGATCCATAATAAACCCCAGGAAGAGTAGCTGCTGCCTTGGCAGGAACTAATGGGGATCCATAATAAACCCCAGGAAGAGTAGCTGCTGCCTTGACAGGAACTAATGGGGATCCATAATAAACCCCAGGAACAGTATCTGCTGCTTTGTCAGGAACTAATGGGGATCCATAATAAACCCCAGGAAGAGTAGCTGCTGCCTTGGCAGGAACTAATGAGGATCCACAATAAACCCCAGGAAGAGTAGCTGCTGACTTGATAGGAACTAATGAGGATTCACAATAAACCCCAGGAAGAGTAGCTGCTGACGTGACAGGAACTAATGGGGATCCCTAATAAACCCCAGGAAGAGTAGCTGCTGACTTGGCAGGAACTAATTGGGATCCATAATAAACCCCAGGAAAAGTAGCTGCTGACTCGACAGGAACTAATGGGGATCCAATGTAAACCCCAGGAAGAGTAGCTCCTGCGTTGGCAGGAACTAATGGGGATCCATAATAAACCCCAGGAAGAGTTGCTGCTTACTTGCCAGGAACTAATATGGATCCCTAATAAACCCCAGGAAGAGTGGCTGCTGCCTTGGCAGGAACTAATGGGAATCCATAATAAACCCAAGGAAGAGTAGCTGCTGTCTTGGCAGGAACTAATGAGGATCCACAATAAACCCCAGGAAGAGTAGCTGCTGCCTTGACAGGAACTAATGGGGATCCATAATAAACCCAAGGAAGAGTAGCTGCTGCCTTGACAGGAACTAATGGGGATCCATAATAAACCCCAGGAAGAGTAGCTGCTGCCTTGGCATGAACTAATGAGGATCCACAATAAACCCCAGGAAACGTAGCTGCTGACTCGACAGGAACTAATGGGGATCCAAAGTAAACCCCAGGAAGAGTAGCTCCTGCGTTGGCAGGAACTATTAGGGATCCATAATAAACCCCAGGAAGAGTAGCTGCTGCCTTGGCAGGAACTAATGGGGATCCATAATAAACCCCAGGAAACGTAGCTGCTGACTCGACAGGAACTAATGGGGATCCAAAGTAAACCCCAGGAAGAGTAGCTCCTGCGTTGGCAGGAACTATTGGGGATCCATAATAAACCCCAGGAAGAGTAGCTGTTGCCTTGGCAGGAACTAATGAGGATCCACAATAAACCCCTGGAAGAGTAGCTGCTGCCTTGACAGGAACTAATGGGGATCCCTAATAAACCCAGGAAGAGTAGCTGCTGCCTTGACAGGAACTAATGGGGATCCATAATAAACCCCAGGAAGAGTAGCTGCTGCCTTGGCAGGAACTAATGAGGATCCACAATAAACCCCAGGAAGAGTAGCTGCTGACTTGACAGGAACTAATGAGGATCCACAATAAACCCCAGGAAGAGTAGCTGCTTCCTTGGCAGGAACTAATGGGGATCCATAATAAACCCAAGGAAGAGTAGCTGCTGCCTTGGCAGGAACTAATGGGGACCATAATAAACCCCAGGAAGAGTAGCTGTTGCCTTGGCAGGAACTAATGAGGATCCACAATAAACCCCTGGAAGAGTAGCTGCTGCCTTGACAGGAACTAATGGGGATCCCTAATAAACCCAGGAAGAGTAGCTGCTGCCTTGACAGGAACTAATGGGATGGGGATCCATAATAAACCCCAGGAAGAGTAGCTGCTGCCTTGACAGGAACTAATGGGGATCCATAATAAACCCCAGGAAGAGTAGCTGCTGCCTTGGCAGGAACTAATGGGGATCCATAATAAACCCAAGGAAGAGTAGCTGCTGCCTTGGCATGAACTAATGGGGATCCATAATAAACACCAGGAAGAGTAGCTGCTGCCTTGGCAGGAACTAATGGGGATCCATAATAAACCCAAGGAAGAGTAGCTGCTGCCTTGGCTGGAAGTTAATGGGGATCCATAATAAACCCCAGGAAGAGGAGCTGCTGCCTTGGCAGAAACTAATGGGGATCCATAATAAACCCCAGGAAGAGTAGCTGCTGCCTTGGCAGAAACTAATGGGGATCCATAATAAACCCCAGGAAGAGTAGCTGCTGCCTTGGCAGGAACTAATGGGGATCCATAATAAACCCCAAACAAATTATAATTGTTTGTGATCTGTGACAAAATGTAGGCTATTAATGGGCATATTGTATTTTATATATTTAATACATTACCTACAATCTACCTAAACTATAAATGATTAGGTGTATCTGTTTTTGTGTCATCTTTGATGATTTAAAATCCATTGTGTCCTCTGTCGTTGTTTCGTTGTTTACATTGGCAAATAAATCTAATCAAATTATAATCACAACACAGTTAGGGTTTATATTAAGAACTAAAACAGTTTGCAGCCTCTGTCTTTCTGCGGTAAGCTGGATAGCTGGATAGCTGGATAGCTGGATAGCTGGGTAACTGGAAGGCTGGATAACTGGATAGCTGGATAACTGGGCGGGGGTTGCTGTGTGGCCCATGGCGGGGGTTGCTGTGTGGCCCAGGGCGGGGGTTGCTGTGTGGCCCAGGGTGGGGGTTGCTGTGTGGCCCAGGGCCGGGGTTGCTGTGTGGCCCAGGAGCGGGGTTGCTGTGTGGCCCAGGGCCGGGGTTGCTGTGTGGCCCAGGGTGGGGGTTGCTGTGTGGCCCAGGGTGGGGGTTGCTGTGTGGCCCAGGGCGGGGGCTGCTGGAGCCAGGAGGCCAGCTATAAAGCTACTTTACAAGCATTGTAATGTCTTTCCACCCCAAATGAGATGGGGGAGCATCAGGAGGCCAGCTATAAAACTTGTTTCAGAGCATTAGACCAGGTTTAGGTATAAGAGTTATCCTTGTTTCATAGCATTAGACCATTATCCTCTATACATTTATTTTAGGGCGATCAATATTTATTTTATATCTTCCCAAAATGAGTTGTCAATCCATCTTGTCCTAGTGCTTTCTCTAATGATATTTCCTTAATGTCAAGTTCTTGCATGCTGATTTCACAGGTCGCTTAAAATGCTAACTTTATATTGGGGATATGTGGTTTCATGCTGATTTCAGAGTCACAGGTCTCTTAAAATACTAACTTTATATCGGGGATATGTGGTTTCATGCTTTCAAGAAAGTGAAACGATTCCTCAAAGGAGCGAATAATATAAATATAATATATAAACTAATACAGTTTGGTGTAAAATAATTTCTACTATTTCTACTTCTTCAGAGATCAATCTAGGATCTGTATATTCAACATCATCATGTGAATTCTCGCCTGTCTCTTCTAAACCACTAAAGCAACACAAGTTTCTCCCCTTCCTCTATCCATCTAGCTCCAAATCTAGCACCAACACCAAATCCAGCACCAACTTCACTAATGTCCAGCACCAACACCAAATCCAGCACCAACTTCACTAATGTCCAGCACCAACACCAAATCCAGCACCAACTTCACTAATGTCCAGCACCAACACCAAATCCAGCACCAACTTCACTAATGTCCAGCACCAACACCAAATCCAGCACCAACTTCACTAATGTCCTGCACCAACTTCACTAATGTCCTGCACCAACTTCACTAATGTCCAACACCAACTTCACTAATGTCCAGCACCAACTTCACTAATGTCCAACACCAACTTCACTAATGTCCAACACCAACTTCACTAATGTCCTGCACCAACTTCACTAATGTCCAGCACCAACTTCACTAATGTCCAGCACCAACTTCACTAATGTCCAACAACAACTTCACTAATGTCCAACAACAACTTCACTAAATACCAGCACCAACTTCACTAATGTCCTGCACCAACTTCACTAATGTCCAACAACAACTTCACTAAATACCAGCACCAACTTCACTAATGTCCAGCATCAACTTCACTAATGTCCAACAACAACTTCACTAATGTCCTGCACCAACTTCACTAATGTCCAACAACAACTTCACTAAATACCAGCACCAACTTCACTAATGTCCAACACCAACTTCACTAATGTCCAACACCAACTTCACTAATGTCCAGCACCAACTTCACTAATGTCCAGCACCAACTTCACTAAATACCAGCACCAACTTCACTAATGTCCAACACCAACTTCACTAATGTCCAACACCAACTTCACTAATGTCCAGCACCAACTTCACTAATGTCCTGCACCAACTTCACTAATGTCCAACAACAACTTCACTAAATACCAGCACCAACTTCACTAATGTCCAACACCAACTTCACTAATGTCCTGCACCAACTTCACTAATGTCCAACACCAACTTCACTAAATACCAGCACCAACTTCACTAATGTCCAACACCAACTTCACTAATGTCCAACACCAACTTCACTAATGTCCTGCACCAACTTCACTAATGTCCAACACCAGCTTCACTAATGTCCAACACCAGCTTCACTAATGTCCTGCACCAACTTCACTAATGTCCAACACCAACTTCACTAATGTCCTGCACCAACTTCACTAATGTCCAACAACAACTTCACTAAATACCAGCACCAACTTCACTAATGTCCAACACCAACTTCACTAATGTCCAACACCAACTTCACTAATGTCCAGCACCAACTTCACTAATGTCCTGCACCAACTTCACTAATGTCCAACAACAACTTCACTAAATACCAGCACCAACTTCACTAATGTCCAACACCAACTTCACTAATGTCCAACACCAACTTCACTAATGTCCTGCACCACCTTCACTAATGTCCAACAGCAGCTTCACTAATGTCCAACACCAGCTTCACTAATGTCCTGCACCAACTTCACTAATGTCCAACACCAACTTCACTAATGTCCTGCACCAACTTCACTAATGTCCAGCACCAACTTCACTAATGTCCTGCACCAACTTCACTAATGTCCTGCACCAACTTCACTAATGTCCAACACCAACTTCACTAAATACCAGCACCAACTTCACTAATGTCCAGCACCAACTTCACTAATGTCCAGCACCAACTTCACTAATGTCCAACACCAACTTCACTAAATACCAGCACCAACTTCACTAATGTCCTGCACCAACTTCACTAATGTCCAACACCAGCTTCACTAATGTCCAACAACAACTTCACTAAATACCAGCACCAACTTCACTAATGTCCAACACCAACTTCACTAATGTCCAGTACCAACTTCACTAATGTCCTGCACCAACTTCACTAATGTCCAACAACAACTTCACTAAATACCAGCACCAACTTCACTAATGTCCAACACCAACTTCACTAATGTCCAACACCAACTTCACTAATGTCCTGCACCAACTTCACTAATGTCCAACACCAGCTTCACTAATGTCCAACACCAGCTTCACTAATGTCCTGCACCAACTTCACTAATGTCCAACACCAACTTCACTAATGTCCTGCACCAACTTCACTAATGTCCAGCACCAACTTCACTAATGTCCTGCACCAACTTCACTAATGTCCTGCATCAACTTCACTAATGTCCAACACCAACTTCACTAAATACCAGCACTAACTTCACTAATGTCCAGCACCAACTTCACTAATGTCCTGCACCAACTTCACTAATGTCCAACAACAACTTCACTAAATACCAGCACCAACTTCACTAATGTCCAACACCAACTTCACTAATGTCCAACACCAACTTCACTAATGTCCAGCACCAACTTCACTAATGTCCTGCACCAACTTCACTAATGTCCAACAACAACTTCACTAAATACCAGCACCAACTTCACTAATGTCCAACACCAACTTCACTAATGTCCAACACCAACTTCACTAATGTCCTGCACCAACTTCACTAATGTCCAACACCAGCTTCACTAATGTCCAACACCAGCTTCACTAATGTCCAACAACAACTTCACTAATGTTCTGCACCAACTTCACTAATGTCCAGCACCAACTTCACTAATGTCCAACACCAGCTTCACTAATGTCCAACACCAACTTCACTAATGTCCTGCACCAACTTCACTAATGTCCAGCACCAACTTCACTAATGTCCAACACCAACTTCACTAATGTCCTGCACCAACTTCACTAATGTCCAGCACCAACTTCACTAATGTCCTGCACCAACTTCACTAATGTCCAACACCAACTTCACTAAATACCAGCACCAACTTCACTAATGTCCAACACCAACTTCACTAATGTCCAACACCAACTTCACTAATGTCCTGCACCACCTTCACTAATGTCCAACAGCAGCTTCACTAATGTCCAACACCAGCTTCACTAATGTCCTGCACCAACTTCACTAATGTCCAACACCAACTTCACTAATGTCCTGCACCAACTTCACTAATGTCCAGCACCAACTTCACTAATGTCCAGCACCATCTTCACTAATGTCCTGCACCAACTTCACTAATGTCCAGCACCATCTTCACTAATGTCCTGCACCAACTTCACTAATGTCCAACACCAACTTCACTAATGTCCTGCACCAACTTCACTAATGTCCTGCACCAACTTCACTAATGTCCAACAACAACTTCACTAAATACTAGCACCAACTTCACTAATGTCCTGCACCAACTTCACTAATGTCCAACACCAACTTCACTAATGTCCTGCACCAACTTCACTAATGTCCTGCACCAACTTCACTAATGTCCAACACCAACTTCACTAATGTCCAGCACCAACTAATGTCCAACACCAACTTCACCTCAAGTTCTCTCTTTTGCCTATTCATGGTTTTATGCTGAACAAAAATATAATTTCTAACATGCAACAATTCCAAAGATGTACAGTTCATAAGGAAAGGAAATCAGTCTATTGAAATAAATTAATAAATCATAAATCTATGGATTTCACGACTGGGAATACTGATATCTGTTCGTCACAGCTTAATTTCTTTATTTATTTATCCGTTATTTTACCAGGTAAGTTGACTGAGAACTCGTTCTCATTTGCAGCAACAACCTGGGGAATAGTTACAGGAGAGAGGAGGGGGATGAATGAGCCAATTGTAAACTGGGGATTATTAGGTGACCGTGATGGTTTGAGGGCCAGATTGGGAATTTAGCCAGGACACCAGGGTTAACACCCCTACTCTTATGATATGTGCCATGGGATCTTTAATGACCTCAGAGAGTCAGGACACCCAGGGTCCCAATCAAAAGACGGCTCCCTACACAGGGCAGTGTCCCCAATCACTGCCCTGGGGAATTGGGATATTTTTTGACTCGAGGAAAGAGTGCACGCCGTGGCCACGCACGCCTCCAACTCAATCATCAAGTTTGCGGACGACACAACAGTGGTAGGCTTGATTACCAACAACGACGAGACGGCCTACAGGGAGGAGGTGAGGGCCCACGGAGTGTGGTGTCAGGAAAATAACCTCACACTCAATGTCAACAAAACAAAAGAGATGATCAGGAACTTCAGGAAACAGCAGAGGGAACACCCCCCTATCCACATCGATGGAACAGTAGTGGAGAGGATAGCAAGTTTTAAGTTCCTCGGCATACACATCACAGACAAACTGAATTGGTCCACTCACACTGACAGCGTCGTGAAGAAGGCGCAGCAGCGCCTCTTCAACCTCAGGAGGCTGAAGAAATTTGGCTTGTCACCAAAAGCACTCACAAACTTCTACAGATGCACAATAGAGAGCATCCTGCCGGGCTGGTACGGCAACTGCTCCGCCCTCAACCGTAAGGCTCTCCAGAGGGTAGTGAGGTCTGCACAACGCATCACCGGGGGCAAACTACCTGCCCTCCAGGACACCTACACCACCCGATGTTACAGGAAGGCCATAAAGATCATCAAGGACATCAACCACCCGAGCCACTGCCTGTTCACCCCGCTATCAACCCTGCTTAGCTTCAGAAGCATGCCAGCAGTGGTATGCAGGGTGGTATGCTGCTGATCAGGACCAACCCTGCTTAGCTTCAGAAGCAAGCCAGTAGTGGTATGCAGGGTGGTATGCTGCTGATCAGGACCAACCTTGCTTAGCTTCAGAAGCAAGCCAGTAGTGGTATGCAGGGTGGTATGCTGCTGATCAGGACCAACCCTGCTTAGCTTCAGAAGCAAGCCAGTAGTGGTATGCAGGGTGGTATGCTGCTGATCAGGACCAACCCTGCTTAGCTTCAGAAGCAAGCCAGTAGTGGTATGCAGGGTGGTATGCTGCTGATCAGGACCGACCCTGCTTAGCTTCAGAAGCAAGCCAGTAGTGGTATGCAGGGTGGTATGCTGCTGATCAGGACCAACCCTGCTTAGCTTCAGAAGCAAGCCAGTAGTGGTATGCAGGGTGGTATGCTGCTGATCAGGACCAACCCTGCTTAGCTTCAGAAGCAAGCCAGCAGTGGTATGCAGGTGGTATGCTGCTGACCAGGACCAACCCAGCTTAGCTTCAGAAGCAAGCCAGCAGTGGTATGCAGGGTGGTATGCTGCTGATCAGGACCAACCCTGCTTAGCTTCAAAAGCAAGCCAGTAGTGGTATGCAGGGTGGTATGCTGCTGATCAGGACCAACCCTGCTTAGCTTCAGAAGCATGCCAGCAGTGGTATGCAGGGTGGTATGCTGCTGATCAGGACCAACCCAGCTTAGCTTCAGAAGCAAGCCAGCAGTGGTATGCAGGGTGGTATGCTGCTGATCAGGACCAACCCTGCTTAGCTTCAGAAGCAAGCCAGCAGTGGTATGCAGGTGGTATGCTGCTGACCAGGACCAACCCTGCTTAGCTTCAGAAGCAAGCCAGTAGTGGTATGCAGGGTGGTATGCTGCTGATCAGGACCAACCCTGCTTAGCTTCAGAAGCAAGCCAGTAGTGGTATGCAGGGTGGTATGCTGCTGATCAGGACCAACCCTGCTTAGCTTCAGAAGCAAGCCAGTAGTGGTATGCAGGGTGGTATGCTGCTGATCAGGACCAACCCTGCTTAGCTTCAGAAGCAAGCCAGTAGTGGTATGCAGGGTGGTATGCAGGGTGGTATGCAGGGTGGTATGCAGGGTGGTATGCAGGGTGGTATGCAGGGTGGTACGCTGCAGCGTTCAATAAAAACGTAGGTGTGTGGATCAGAAAACCAGTCTGATGTGCTTTGCATAGAGTTGATCAGGCTGTTAATTGTGGTCTGTGGAATGTTGTCCCACTCCCCTCCATTGGTGTGTGAAGTTGCTGAATATTGGCAGAAAATGGAGCACACTGTTGTACATGTCGATCCAGAGCATCCCAAACATGCTCAATGGATGACATGTCTGGTGAGTATGCAGGCCATGGAAGAACTGGGACATTTTCAGCTTCCAGCAATTGTGTACATATCCTTGCGACATGGGGCTGTGCATTATCATGCTGAAACATGAGGTGATGGCGGTGGATGAATGGCACGACAATGGGCCTCAGGATCTCGTCACGGTATCTCTGTGCATTCAAATTGACATCGATAAAATGCAATTGTGTTAATTGTCCGTAGCTTATGCCTGCCCATGAGCCACCATGGGGTACTCTGTGTCAAAACTGTTTCCCATGCTTGTTCAATGAACCATAAACAATTAATGAACATGCACCTGTGGAACGGTCGTTAAGAAACTAACAGCTTACAGACGGTAGGCAATTAAGGTCACAGTTATGAAAACTTAGGACACTAAAGAGACCTTTTTACTGACTCGACAAAAACACCAAAAGAAAGATGCCCAGGGTTCCTGCTCATCTGCGTGAACGTGCCTTAGGCATGCTGCAAGGATGTATGAGGACAGATGTGGCCAGGGCAATAAATTGCAATATCCGTACTGTGAGATGCCTAAGACAGCGCTACAGGGAGACAAGATGGACAGCTGATCATCCTCACAGTGACAGACCACGTGTAACAACACCTGCACAGGATCCGTACATCCGAACATCACACCTGCGGGACAGGTACAGGATGGCAACAACAACTGCCTGAGTTACACCAGGAACGCACAATCCATCCATCAGTGCTCAGACTGTCTGCAATAGGCTGAGAGAGGCTGGACTGAGGGTTTATAGGCCTGTTGTAAGGCAGGTCCTCACCAGACATCACCGGCAACAACGTCACCTATGGGCACAAACCCACTGTCGCTGGACCAGACAGGACTGGCAAAAAGTGCTCTTCACTGATGAGTCGCGGTTTTGTCTCACCAGGATTGATGGTCGGATTTGCATTTATCGTCGAAGGAATGACCTTTACACCGAGGCCTGTACTCTGGAGCGGGATCGATTTGGAGGTGGAGGGTCCGTCATGGTCTGGGGTGGTGTGTCACAGCATCATCGGACTGAGCTTGTTGTCATTGCAGGCAATCTAACGATGTGTGTTACAGGGAAGACATCCTCCCTCCTCATGTGGTAGCCTTCCTGCAGGTTCATCCTGACATGACCCTCCAGCATGACAACGCTGTGCATTACAGGGAAGACATCCTCCCTCCTCATGTGGTAACCTTCCTGCAGGCTCATCCTGACATGACCCTCCAGCATGACAACGCTGTGCATTACAGGGAAGACATCCTCCTCCCTCATGTGGTACCCTTCCTGCAGGCTCATCCTGACATGACCCTCCAGCATGACAATGCCACCAGCCCTACTGCTTGTTCTGTGTGTGATTTCCTGCAAGACAGGAATGTCAGTGTTCTGCCATGGCCAGCGAAGAGCCCGGAGCTCAATCCAATTGTCTCAATCCCACGTCTGGGACCTGTTGGATCGGAGGGTGAGGGCTAGGGCCAGGGCCATTCCCTCCAGAAATGTCCGGGAACTTGCAGGTGCCTTGGTGGTAGAGTGGGGTAACATCTCACAGCAAGAACTGTAATTTCTAGTGCACTCCATGAGGAGGAGATGTACTGCAGTACATAATTCAGCTGGTGGCCACACCAGATACTGACTGTTACTTTTGATTTTGACCCCCCTTTGTTTAGGGACACATTATTCCATTTCTGTTAGTCACATGTCTGTGGAACCTGTTCAGTTTATGTCTCAGTTATTGAATCTTGTTATGATCATAAAAAATATGTACACATGTTATGTTGGCTGAAAATAAACGCAGTTGACAGTGAGAGGACATTTCTTTTTTTTGCTGAGTTTATCTTATCATTTCAGGTGTTGCTAACCATAAATCTGTTCTGGATTTGCAGACTATTCTCTAATGACTGGATTCTTGTCCCTTCAAACATCTATAAGAGCATTTGAATGAGTGAAATCAAGTATGGTTAATTATTAAATGGTATTTACTATATTTAAAAGGACTGCTAATCAAGCCAGTCGTCAGGTGTCAAAGTAAAATCCCCACCAATCAAAATAAACTCTGTATGATAAAGATTCTTATTTTCAGAAATAACAATCAGTCACTTTCAATAACAACAGTTTGTTTGGGTTACTATTATTGTATCCATAAATATTCAACAAAATATAAAAGAATCCTTCAACAGTTAATCCAACAGCCAATCAGCTTTGAATGTATCTTCCCAGGGATTCGGTTGAAACATATGGCCACACCTCCAGGGATTCATATGGCCACACCTCCAGCGATTCATATGGCCACACCTCCAGGGATTCATATGGCCACACCTCCAGGGATTCATATGGCCACACCTCCAGGGATTCATATGGCCACACCTCCAGACCGGTTGGAGTCACGACTGAACACTGGTTTAACCAGAAGGTGGGACCAGCGTCACACGAATTAGTTTCTTGTATATGAATCATATCAATGGGCTTTTTTTGCTCTTTTCAAAATAGAAAAATAGCTTTCAGCTTCACATTGTCTTTTAAACCCTTTTTAACCCCTTGCGTTCAATGAAATCAAATATAGACTAGTTTTTAACGAGTCCCCGTCCGACGATACCCTTGGACAGGGCCAACCAGGCAGGATATAACCCCACTCACTTTGCTAGTTTTTAACGAGTCCCCGTCCGACGATACCCTTGGACAGGACCAACCAGGCAGGATATAACCCCACTCACTTTGCTAGTTTTTAACGAGGCCCCGTCCGACGATACCCTTGGACAGGACCAACCAGGCAGGATATAACCCCACTCACTTTGCTAGTTTTTAACGAGTCCCCGTCCGACGATACCCTTGGACAGGACCAACCAGGCAGGATATAACCCCACTCACTTTGCTAGTTTTTAACGAGTCCCCGTCCGACGATACCCTTGGACAGGACCAACCAGGCAGGATATAACCCCACTCACTTTGCTAGTTTTTAACGAGTCCCCGTCCGACGATACCCTTGGACAGGACCAACCAGGCAGGATATAACCCCACTCACTTTGCCAAAGCACAGACACCACACCGCTTGAGGGATATCAACAGACCGCTAACTTACTACCCTAAAACAAAGCGGAGTATAGCACAAGGAGATCCCCCCCGCAAGAACATCTTGGCCATGTTCTGTTATAATCTCCACCCGACACAGCCAGAAGAGGACTGGCCACCCCTCATAGCCTGGTTCCTCTCTAGGTTTCTTCCTAGGTTTTGGCCTATCTAGGGAGTTTTTCCTAGCCACCGTGCTTCTACACCTGCATTGCTTGCTGTTTGGGATTGTAGGCTGGGTTTCTGTACAGCACTTTGAGACATCAGCTGATGTACGAAGGGCTTTATAAATACATTCGATTGATTGATTGATTGATTGATTGATTGATTGATTGATTGAAGACCGGGCAGGAAGATCACGTCAATGACTCAATCCACTCACGTTGAGTATAGCACCAAAAAGCTTGTCAGGACGTGATGCACCCCTCCTAGTAACGGCATGGAAGAGCACCAGTAAGCCAGTGACTCACAAATCCTAGTGACGTCATGGAAGAGCACCAGTAAGCCAGTGACTCACCCCTCCTAGTGACGGCATGGAAGAGCACCAGTAAGCCAGTGACTCACCCCTCCTCGTGACGGCATGGAAGAGCACCAGTAAGCTAGTGACTCAGCCCTCCTAGTTACGACATGGTAGAGCACCAGTAAGCCAGTGACTCACCAATCCTAGTGACGTCATGTAAGAGCACCAGTAAGCCAGTGACTCACCCCTCCTAGTGATGGCATGGAAGATCATCAGTAAGCCAGTGGCTCACCCCTCCTAGTAACGGCATGGAAGAGCACCAGTAAGCCAGTGACTCAGCCCTCCTAGTGACGGCATGGAAGAGCACCAGTAAGCCAGTGACTCAGCCCTCCTAGTGACGGCATGGAAGAGCACCAGTAAGCTAGTGACTCAGCCCTCCTAGTTACGACATGGTAGAGCACCAGTAAGCCAGTGACTCACAAATCCTAGTGACGTCATGGAAGAGCACCAGTAAGCCAGTGACTCACCCCTCCTAGTGACGGCATGGAAGAGCACCAGTAAGCCAGTGACTCAGCCCTCCTAGTTACGACATGGTAGAGCACCAGTAAGCCAGTGACTCACAAATCCTAGTGACGTCATGGAAGAGCACCAGTAAGCCAGTGACTCACCCCTCCTAGTGACGGCATGGAAGAGCACCAGTAAGCCAGTGACTCACCCCTCCTCGTGACGGCATGGAAGAGCACCAGTAAGCCAGTGACTCACCCCTCCTAGGGACGTTATGGAAGAGCACCAGTAAGCCAGTGACTCACCCCTCCTAGTGACGGCATGGAAGAGCACCAGTAAGCCAGTGACTCAGCCCACCTAGTGACGGCATGGAAGATCACCAGTAAGCCAGTGACTCAGCCCTCCAAGTGACGGCATGGAAGAGCACCAGTAAGCCAGTGACTCACCCCTCCTAGGGACGGCATGGAAGAGCACCAGTAAGCCGGTGACTCACCCCTCCGAGGGACGGCATGAAAGAGCACCAGTAAGCCAGTGACTCAGCCCTCCTAGTGACGGCATGGAAGAGCACCAGTAAGCCAGTGACTCACCCCTCCTAGGGACGGCATGGAAGAGCACCAGTTAGCCAGTGACTCAGCCCTCCTAGTTATGGCATGGAAGAGCATCAGTAAGCCAGTGGCTCACCCCTCCTAGGGACGACATGGAAGAGCACCAGTAAGCCAGTGACTCACCCCTCCTAGTGACGGCATGGAAGAGCACCAGTAAGCCAGTGACTCAGCCCTCCTAGTGACGGCATGGAAGAGCACCAGTAAGCTAGTGACTCAGCCCTCCTAGTTACGACATGGTAGAGCACCAGTAAGCCAGTGACTCACCAATCCTAGTGACGTCATGGAAGAGCACCAGTAAGCCAGTGACTCAGCCCTCCTAGTGACGGCATGGAAGAGCACCAGTAAGCCAGTGACTCAGCCCTCCTAGTGACGGCATGGAAGAGCACCAGTAAGCCAGTGACTCAGCCCTCCTAGTGACGGCATGGAAGAGCACCAGTAAGCTAGTGACTCAGCCCTCCTAGTTACGACATGGAAGAGCACCAGTAAGCCAGTGACTCACCACTCCTAGGGACGTTATGGAAGAGCACCAGTAAGCCAGTGACTCGCCCCTCCTAGTGACGGCATGGAAGAGCATCAGTAAGCCAGTGGCTCACCCCTCCTAGGGACGGCATGGAAGAGCACCAGTAAGCCAGTGACTCACCCCTCCTAGTGACGGCATGGAAGAGCACCAGTAAGCCAGTGACTCAGCCCTCCTAGTGACGGCATGGAAGAGCACCAGTAAGCTAGTGACTCAGCCCTCCTAGTTACGACATGGTAGAGCACCAGTAAGCCAGTGACTCACCAATCCTAGTGACGTCATGGAAGAGCACCAGTAAGCCAGTGACTCACCCCTCCTAGTGACGGCATGGAAGAGCACCAGTAAGCCAGTGACTCAGCCCTCCTAGTGACGGCATGGAAGAGCACCAGTAAGCCAGTGACTCACCCCTCCTAGTGACGGTATGGAAGAGAACCAGTAAGCCAGTGACTCAGCCCTCCTAGTGACGGCATGGAAGAGCACCAGTAAGCCAGTGACTCAGCCCTCCTAGTTACGACATGGTAGAGCACCAGTAAGCCAGTGACTCACCAATCCTAGTGACGTCATGGAAGAGCACCAGTAAGCCAGTGACTCACCACTCCTAGGGACGTTATGGAAGAGCACCAGTAAGCCAGTGACTCACCCCTCCTAGTGACGGCATGGAAGAGCACCAGTAAGCCAGTGACTCAGCCCACCTAGTGACGGCATGGAAGATCACCAGTAAGCCAGTGACTCAGCCCTCCAAGTGACGGCATGGAAGAGCACCAGTAAGCCAGTGACTCACCCCTCCTAGGGACGGCATGGAAGAGCACCAGTAAGCCGGTGACTCACCCCTCCGAGGGACGGCATGAAAGAGCACCAGTAAGCCAGTGACTCAGCCCTCCTAGTGACGGCATGGAAGAGCACCAGTAAGCCAGTGACTCAGCCCTCCTAGTGACGGCATGGAAGAGCACCAGTAAGCTAGTGACTCAGCCCTCCTAGTTACGACATGGTAGAGCACCAGTAAGCCAGTGACTCACCAATCCTAGTGACGTCATGGAAGAGCACCAGTAAGCCAGTGACTCACCCCTCCTAGTGACGGCATGGAAGAGCACCAGTAAGCCAGTGACTCACCCCTTCTCGTGACGGCATGGAAGAGCACCAGTAAGCCAGTGACTCACCCCTCCTAGGGACGTTATGGAAGAGCACCAGTAAGCCAGTGACTCACCCCTCCTAGTGACGGCATGGAAGAGCACCAGTAAGCCAGTGACTCAGCCCACCTAGTGACGGCATGGAAGATCACCAGTAAGCCAGTGACTCAGCCTTCCAAGTGACGGCATGGAAGAGCACCAGTAAGCCAGTGACTCACCCCTCCTAGGGACGGCATGGAAGAGCACCAGTAAGCTGGTGACTCACCCCTCCGAGGGACGGCATGAAAGAGCACCAGTAAGCCAGTGACTCAGCCCTCCTAGTGACGGCATGGAAGAGCACCAGTAAGCCAGTGACTCAGCCCTCCTAGTGACGGCATGGAAGAGCACCAGTAAGCCAGTGACTCAGCCCTCCTAGTGATGGCATGGAAGAGCATCAGTAAGCCAGCGACTCACCCCTCCTAGGGACGGCATGGAAGAGCACCAGTAAGCCAGTGACTCAGCCCTCCTAGTGACGGCATGGAAGAGCACCAGTAAGCCAGTGACTCAGCCCTCATAGTAACGGCATGGAAGAGCACCAGTAAGCCAGTGACTCACCCCTCAAGTGACGGCATGGAAGAGCACCAGTAAGCCAGTGACTCACCCCTCCTCGTGACGGCATGGAAGAGCACCAGTAAGCCAGTGACTCACCGCTCCTAGGGACGTTATGGAAGAGCACCAGTAAGCCAGTGACTCACCCCTCCTAGTGACAGCATGGTAGAGCACCAGTAAGCCAGTGACTCAGCCCTCCAAGGGACGGCATGGAAGAGCACCAGTAAGCCAGTGACTCAGCCCTCCTAGTGACGGCATGGAAGAGCACCAGTAAGCCAGTGACTCACCCCTCCTAGGGACGGCATGGAAGAGCACCAGTAAGCCAGTGACTCACCCCTCCTAGGGACGGCCTGGAAGAGGACCTGTAAGCCAGTGACTCAGCCCTCCTAGGAGAGGAGAGGAAGAGAGGTGAGGAGGTTGAGAGAAGATAGGGAGCTGTCAACAGCTCATCAGGCAGCGGTAGACAGCTGGGGCCAACCAAGTAATTTATGGCACCAGTAAGCCGGTGACTCACCCCTCCGAGGGACGGCATGAAAGAGCACCAGTAAGCCAGTGACTCAGCCCTCCTAGTGACTGCATGGAAGAGCACCAGTAAGCCAGTGACTCACCCCTCCTAGGGATTGCCTGGAAGAGCACCAGTAAGCCAGTGACTCACCCCTCCTAGGGACGGCCTGGAAGAGCACCAGTAAGCCAGTGACTCACCCCTCCTAGGGACGGCCTGGAAGAGCACCAGTAAGCCAGTGACTCACCCCTCCTAGTTACGGCATGGAAGAGCACCAGTAAGCCAGTGACGCACCCCTCCTTGGGACGGCATGATAGAGCACCAATAATCCAGTGACTCACCCCTACTAGGGAAGGCATGGAAGAGCACTAGTAAGCCAGTGACTCAGCCCTCACAGCACAGAAGAGCACCAGTGAGCCAGTGACTCAGCCCTCCTAGTGACGGCATGGAAGAGCACCAGTAAGCCAGTGACTCACCCCTCCTAGGGATGGCATGGAAGAGCACCAGTAAGCCAGTGACTCACCCCTCCTAGGGACGGCCTGGAAGAGCACCAGTAAGCCAGTGACTCAGCCCTCCTAGGGACGGCCTGGAAGAGCACCAGTAAGCCAGTGACTCACCCCTCCTAGGGACGGCCTGGAAGAGCACCAGTAAGCCAGTGACTCACCCCTCCTAGGGACGGCCTGGAAGAGGACCAGTAAGCCAGTGACTCACCCCTCCTAGGGACGGCCTGGAAGAGGACCAGTAAGCCAGTGACTCAGCCCTCCTAGGGACGGCCTGGAAGAGCACCAGTAAGCCAGTGACTCACCCCTCCTAGGGACGGCCTGGAAGAGCACCAGTAAGCCAGTGACTCACCCCTCCTAGGGACGGCCTGGAAGAGCACCAGTAAGCCAGTGACTCACCCCTCCTAGGGACGGCCTGGAAGAGCACCAGTAAGCCAGTGACTCACCCCTCTTAGTGACGGCATGGAAGAGCACCAGTAAGCCAGTGACTCACCCCTCCTAGGGACGGCCTGGAAGAGCACCAGTAAGCCAGTGACTCACCCCTCCTAGTTACGGCATGGAAGAGCACCAGTAAGCCAGTGACGCACCCCTCCTTGGGACGGCATGGTAGAGCACCAATAATCCAGTGACTCACCCCTACTAGGGAAGGCATGGAAGAGCACTAGTAAGCCAGTGACTCAGCCCTCACAGCACAGAAGAGCACCAGTAAGCCAGTGACGCACCCCTCCTTGGGACGGCATGGTAAAGCACCAATAATCCAGTGACTCACCCCTACTAGGGAAGGCATGGAAGAGCACCAGGAAGCCAGTGACTCACCCCACCTCGTGATGGCATGGAAGAGCACCAGTAAGCCAGTGACTCAGACCCTGTTAGAGTTAGGGTTAGAGGCAGAGAATCCCAGTGGAGAGAGGGGAACCGGCCAGGCAGAGACAGCAAAGGCGGTTCGTTGCTCCAGAGCCTTTCCGTTCACCTTCACACTCCTGGGCCAGACGACACTCAATCATATAACCCACTGAAGAGATGAGTCTTCAGTAAAGACTTAAAGGTCGAGACCGAGACTGCGTCTCTGCGTTTCTCAAATAGACAGGCAGACCATTCCATAAAAATGTAGCTCAATAGGAGAAAGCCCTGCCTCCAGCTGTTTGCTTAGAAATTCTAGGGACAGTTAGGAGGCCTGCGTCTGGTGACCGTAGCGTACGTGTAGGTATGTACGGCAGGACCAAATCAGAGAGATAGGTAGGAGCAAGCCCATGTAATGCTTTGTAGGTTAGCAGTAAATCCTTGAATCAGGAAGCCAGTGTAGGGAGGCTAGCACTGGAGTAATATGATCACATTTGTTGGTTCTAGTCAGGATTCTAGCAGCCGTATTTAGCACTAACTGAAGTTTATTTAGTGCTTTATCTGGGTAGCCGGAGAGTAGAGCATTGCAGTAGTCTAGTTTAGAAGGGACAAAAGCACGGATACATTTTTCTGCATCGTTTTTAGACTAGTTTATGTTTTTTGTTCAACGTTACGAAGATGGAAAAAGGCTGTCCTTGAAACAGTGTTGATATGTTCGTCAAAAGAGAGATCAGGGTCCAGAGTAACGCCGAGGTCCTTCACAGTTTTATTTGAGACGACTGTACAACCATCAAGATTAATTGTCAGATTCAACAGAGGATCTCTTTGTTTCTTTGGACACTAGAACTACAGTAGAATCTCTGTTTTGTCCGAGTTTAAAAGTAAAACATTTTCCGCGATCCACTTCCTCATGTTTGACGTGGTTAGATTATCGATTTCAACTGTTTAGTGGTGGTAAAATAAATAATACATAATAATCAATAATACACAACGTAAACTTCTGTTGTATGTACCAAACCTAACATATCATAGTAAATTCAGTGTCCCGGATTTAATTACTATGTTACGTCTAATCGATGAGACCAGACTGGCCGCCAAGGTCCCGTAGCCTATCAGACAGAGAGGGCTCCGGCGCCAGAGTCACACACACTCAGCTGAATAGCGGGACTGTTCTCTTTCCCAAGCGGAGCCTCATATCTGTGTCTGTGTTTCCCGGCTCTCCGCTCATGTGGACGTTTCCTCTCTGTCTCTCCCTCTCGAAACACTTGATCCAGCAATCCCAACCGCGCACACCACTAGACCACACCAAAAGCCCCGCTCAACTAACGGGACAGAAGCAGTAGCGATGGTCGGCTTTAGGACACTGTTCCCGGGACTGCTGCTGCTGCTCGCTGGGCTGCCGGGGGGAGAAGCACGGGGACGGGAGAGGGTGTATTACGTGGGAATCAAAGAGATCAACTGGGACTACGCTCCGACTGGCATGAACCTCATCAACGGGAAACAAATAGCGGACGATGAGTGAGTTCAGGTTTGACATGCTGTGTTGTCTGTTTACCTTTTTGTTGTGTTATTTGTTTACCTCTTATGGTGTGAAGATCTCCTACATTCATGAACACGAATACAGGGTGAAGAAAGTTCATTGATATTTTCACGTCACCATAACACATGCAGAGTTTGACCAATGTTTTGCAGTGTTCATACTAAAAGCGAACATCTAGTTTCATCTCCTTGAACTGCTTTTGTTGTGGGGTGCGGTGACGTCGACCGGCTAGTCGCGTGAGGGATTGATAAGGGCCTCTCATTTCTTTCTGCTAATGATGGCAAATATTTTAAAAGACAGATTGTAACTGAAATGTCGCCTCTTGTCTCAGCAAAATGTCTGTAATGTTTATCTAATATATATATATATATATATGTGTCGGTGCCCCCGAAACCAATTAAACATGTTATTTATTACAACGTTAAAATGAAGTGCTCGGTAAAACCAACAACTCATGGCAACTGATCTGTCACCAACGTGAAGGAGAGAAAACATGAACGTTGCTGGAGCATTGAAACACATCATCCTGAGACGTTTTAAAACATCACATGTGTGTTGTAACAGCACTTAATCACCTTGCCAGGAACTGGGAGCACAACAGGAAATGGTTGCTTTGACTTGTTTAGTGTAGATGAACATTCCTTCTCTTTAAGTGGTGTTTCCTCTACAGCCTCTAAACACTGATGGTGTTTCCTCTATAGCCTCTAAACACTATGATGGTGTTTCCTCTACAGCCTCTAAACACTGATGGTGTTTCCTCTATAGCCTCTAAACACTATGATGGTGTTTCCTCTACAGCCTCTAAACACTATGATGGTGTTTCCTCTACAGCCTCTAAACACTATGATGGTGTTTCCTCTATAGCCTCTAAACACTATGATGGTGTTTCCTCTACAGCCTCTAAACACTATGATGGTGTTTCCTCTACAGCCTCTAAACACTATGATGGTGTTACCTCTCTCTACAGCCTCTAAACACTATGATGGTGTTTCCCTCTCTACAGCCTCTAAACACTATGATGGTGTTTCCTCTACAGCCTCTAAACACTGATGGTGTTCCTCTACAGCCTCTAAACACTATGATGGTGTTTCCTCTACAGCCTCTAAACACTATGGTGGTGTTTCCTCTACAGCCTCTAAACACTGATGGTGTTACCTCTACAGCCTCTAAACACTATGATGGTGTTTCTCTCTACAGCCTCTAAACACTATGATGGTGTTTCCTCTCTCTACAGCCTCTAAACACTATGATGCTGTTTCCTCTACAGCCTCTAAACACTGATGGTGTTTCATCTACAGCCTCTAAACACTGATGGTGTTTCCTCTACAGCCTCTAAACACTATGATGGTGTTTCCCCTCTCTACAGCCTCTAAACACTATGATGGTGTTTTCCTCTACAGCCTCTAAACACTATGATGGTGTTTCCTCCTCTACAGCCTCTAAACACTATGATGGTGTTTCCCTCTACAGCCTCTAAACACTATGATGGTGTTTCCCCCTCTACAGCCTCTAAACACTATGATGGTGTTTCCTCTACAGCCTCTAAACACTATGATGGTGTTACCTCTCTCTACAGCCTCTAAACACTATGATGGTGTTTCCTCTACAGCCTCTAAACACTATGATGGTGTTACCTCTCTCTACAGCCTCTAAACACTATGATGGTGTTTTTCTCTCTACAGCCTCTAAACACTATGATGGTGTTTCCTCTACAGCCTCTAAACACTGATGGTGTTTCCTCTACAGCCTCTAAACACTATGGTGGTGTTACCTCTCTCTACAGCCTCTAAACACTATGGTGGTGTTTCCTCTACAGCCTCTAAACACTGATGGTGTTTCCTCTACAGCCTCTAAACACTATGGTGGTGTTACCTCTCTCTACAGCCTCTAAACACTATGATGGTGTTTCCTCTCTCTACAGCCTCTAAACACTATGATGCTGTTTCCTCTACAGCCTCTAAACACTGATGGTGTTACATCTACAGCCTCTAAACACTATGATGGTGTTTTCCTCTACAGCCTCTAAACACTATGGTGGTGTTTCCTTCCTCTACAGCCTCTAAACACTATGATGGTGTTTTCCTCTACAGCCTCTAAACACTATGATGGTGTTTCCTCTACAGCCTCTAAACACTGATGGTGTTACCTCTACAGCCTCTAAACACTATGATGGTGTTTCCCCCTCTACAGCCTCTAAACACTATGGTGGTGTTTCCTCTCTCTACAGCCTCTAAACACTATGATGGTGTTTCCTCTCTACAGCCTCTAAACACTATGATGGTGTTTCCTCCTCTACAGCCTCTAAACACTATGATGGTGTTTCCTCTCTCTACAGTCTCTAAACACTATGATGGTGTTACCTCCCTCTACAACCTCTAAACACTATGATGGTGTTACCTCTCTCTACAGCCTCTAAACACTACGATGGTGTTACCTCTACAGCCTCTAAACACTATGGTGGTGTTTCCTCTACAGCCTCTAAACACTATGATGGTGTTTCCTCTCTCTACAGCCTCTAAACACTATGGTGGTGTTTCCTCTCTCTACAGCCTCTAAACACTATGATGGTGTTACCTCTCTACAGCCTCTAAACACTATGATGGTGTTTCCTCTACAGCCTCTAAACACTATGATGGTGTTTCCTCTACAGCCTCTAAACACTATGATGGTGTTTCCTCTACAGCCTCTAAACACTATGATGGTGTTTCCTCTACAGCCTCTAAACACTATGATGGTGTTTCCTCTCCCAACACTATGATGGTGTTTCCTCTCTCTACAGCCTCTAAACACTATGATGGTGTTTCCTCTCTCTACAGCCTCTAAACACTATGATGGTGTTTCCTCTCTACAGCCTCTAAACACTATGATGGTGTTTCCCTCTACAGCCTCTAAACACTATGATGGTGTTTCTCTCTACAACCTCTAAACACTATGATGGTGTTTCCTCTACAGCCTCTAAACACTATGATGGTGTTTCCTCTACAGCCTCTAAACACTGATGGTGTTACCTCTACAGCCTCTAAACACTATGATGGTGTTTCCTCTCTCTACAGCCTCTAAACACTATGGTGGTGTTTCCTCTCTCTACAGCCTCTAAACACTATGATGGTGTTTCCTCTCTCTACAGCCTCTAAACACTATGATGGTGTTTCCTCTCTCTACAGCCTCTAAACACTATGATGGTGTTTCTCTCTACAGCCTCTAAACACTATGATGGTGTTTCCTCCCTCTACAGCCTCTAAACACTATGATGGTGTTTCCTCTCTACAGCCTCTAAACACTATGATGGTGTTTCCTCTACAGCCTCTAAACACTATGATGGTGTTTCCTCTACAGCCTCTAAACACTGATGGTGTTACCTCTACAGCCTCTAAACACTATGGTGGTGTTTTCTCTCTACAGCCTCTAAACACTATGATGGTGTTTCCTCTCTCTACAGCCTCTAAACACTATGGTGGTGTTTCTCTCTCTACAGCCTCTAAACACTATGATGGTGTTTCCTCTCTCTATAGCCTCTAAACACTATGATGGTGTTACCTCTCTCTACAGCCTCTAAACACTATGATGGTGTTACCTCTCTCTACAGCCTCTAAACACTATGATGGTGTTTCCTCTACAGCCTCTAAACACTATGATGGTGTTTCCTCTACAGCCTCTAAACACTATGATGGTGTTTCCTCTACAGCCTCTAAACACTATGGTGGTGTTTCCTCTACAGCCTCTAAACACTATGATGGTGTTACCTCTCTCTACAGCCTCTAAACACTATGATGGTGTTTCCTCTACAGCCTCTAAACACTATGATGGTGTGTTTCCTCTCTCTACAGCCTCCAAACACTATGATGGTGTTTCCTCTACAGCCTCTAAACACTGATGGTGTTTCCTCTCTACAGCCTCTAAACACTATGATGGTGTTTCCTCTACAGCCTCTAAACACTATGATGGTGGTGTTTCCTCTCTCTACAGCCTCCAAACACTATGATGGTGTTTCCTCTACAGCCTCTAAACACTGATGGTGTTTCCTCTCTCTACAGCCTCTAAACACTATGATGGTGTTACCTCTCTCTACAGCCTCTAAACACTATGATGGTGTTTCCTCTACAGCCTCTAAACACTATGATGGTGTTTCCTCTACAGCCTCTAAACACTATGATGGTGTTTCCTCTACAGCCTCTAAACACTATGATGGTGTTTCCTCTCTCTACAGCCTCTAAACACTATGATGGTGTTTCCTCTATAGCCTCTAAACACTATGATGGTGTTTCCTCTACAGCCTCTAAACACTATGATGGTGTTTCCTCTCTACAGCCTCTAAACACTATGATGGTGTTACCTCTCTCTACAGCCTCTAAACACTATGATGGTGTTTCCTCTCTACAGCCTCTAAACACTATGATGGTGTTTCCTCTACAGCCTCTAAACACTATGATGGTGTTTCCTCTACAGCCTCTAAACACTATGATGGTGTTTCCTCTACAGCCTCTAAACACTATGATGGTGTTTCCTCTACAGCCTCTAAACACTATGATGGTGTTACCTCTCTCTACAGCCTCTAAACACTATGATGGTGTTTCCTCTACAGCCTCTAAACACTATGATGGTGTTTCCTCTACAGCCTCTAAACACTATGATGGTGTTTCCTCTACAGCCTCTAAACACTATGATGGTGTTTCCTCTCTCTACAGCCTCTAAACACTATGATGGTGTTTCCTCTACAGCCTCTAAACACTATGATGGTGTGTTTCCTCTCTCTACAGCCTCCAAACACTATGATGGTGTTTCCTCTACAGCCTCTAAACACTGATGGTGTTTCCTCTCTCTACAGCCTCTAAACACTATGATGGTGTTACCTCTCTCTACAGCCTCTAAACACTATGATGGTGTTTCCTCTACAGCCTCTAAACACTATGATGGTGTTTCCTCTACAGCCTCTAAACACTATGATGGTGTTTCCTCTACAGCCTCTAAACACTATGATGGTGTTTCCTCTCTACAGCCTCTAAACACTATGATGGTGTTTCCTCTATAGCCTCTAAACACTATGATGGTGTTTCCTCTACAGCCTCTAAACACTATGATGGTGTTTCCTCTACAGCCTCTAAACACTATGATGGTGTTTCCTCTACAGCCTCTAAACACTATGATGGTGTTTCCTCTACAGCCTCTAAACACTATGATGGTGTTTCCTCTACAGCCTCTAAACACTATGATGGTGTTTCTCTCTACAGCCTCTAAACACTATGATGGTGTTTCCTCTACAGCCTCTAAACACTATGATGGTGTTTCCTCTACAGCCTCTAAACACTATGATGGTGTTTCCTCTCTACAGCCTCTAAACACTATGATGGTGTTTCCTCTACAGCCTCTAAACACTATGATGGTGTTTCCTCTACAGCCTCTAAACACTATGATGGTGTTACCTCTCTCTACAGCCTCTAAACACTATGATGGTGTTTCCTCTACAGCCTCTAAACACTATGATGGTGTTTCCTCTCTCTACAGCCTCTAAACACTATGATGGTGTTACCTCTCTCTACAGCCTCTAAACACTATGATGGTGTTACCTCTCTCTACAGCCTCTAAACACTATGATGGTGTTTCCTCTACAGCCTCTAAACACTATGATGGTGTTTCCTCTCTACAGCCTCTAAACACTATGATGGTGTTTCCTCTACAGCCTCTAAACACTATGATGGTGTTTCCTCTACAGCCTCTAAACACTATGGTGGTGTTTCCTCTCTCTACAGCCTCTAAACACTATGATGGTGTTTCCTCTACAGCCTCTAAACACTATGATGGTGTTTCCTCTACAGCCTCTAAACACTATGATGGTGTTTCCTCTACAGCCTCTAAACACTATGATGGTGTTTCCTCTACAGCCTCTAAACACTATGATGGTGTTTCCTCTACAGCCTCTAAACACTATGATGGTGTTTCCTCTCTCTACAGTCTCTAAACACTATGATGGTGTTACCTCTCTCTACAGCCTCTAAACACTATGATGGTGTTTCCTCTACAGCCTCTAAACACTATGGTGGTGTTTCCTCTACAGCCTCTAAACACTATGATGGTGTTTCCTCTCTACAGCCTCTAAACACTATGATGGTGTTTCTCCTCTACAGCCTCTCAACACTATGATGGTGTTTCTCCTCTACAGCCTCTCAACACTATGATGGTGTTTCCTCTACAGCCTCTAAACACAGAAACCTTTTGGTTTCCATGTAGAATCCCCAAAAGGTTTCTACTTGGGGTTCTTCCAATGGGGATCATTTTTACATTTATTACCTTTATTTAAAGGCAAGTCAGTTAATGACAGACGAGGAACAGTGGGTTAACTGCCTGTTCAGGGGCAGAACAACAGATTTGTACCTTGTCAGCTCAGGGGTTTGAACTCGCAACCTTCCGGTTACTAGTCCAACGCTCTGACCACTAGGCTACCTGCTGGTTACTAGTCCAACGCTCTGACCACTAGGCTACCTGCTGGTTACTAGTCCAACGCTCTAACCACTAGGCTACGCAGTGGTTACTAGTCCAACGCTCTAACCACCACTAGGCTACGCTGCCGCCCCTGATAGTTGAACAACCCTGTTAGGTTCTAGATAGCACTTTTTGTTTTCTAAGAGTGTACTGTAAAACGTATTGCAGAGGATAAAGATGGATATTGAAAACATTGTTCATTACGTCTATGTGTTTCCATAGTCACCGATTAGAGTTCATCTGCAACATATTCTTACATTTAAAACAAATCTACATCACCATTTTTCACACATCCTCATAATTCATAATTCACCCACAGACATTACGGATGTGTAATGCTTACAGACATGTCTATTCATCTATTAACACGGACATTACATGCATAGAAGTACTGGGAGTATATGAAAGGACCCTTGTTTTATTTGACTAATGATTAATACAATTGTGTGATGGGGTAGATCCTCATCAACGACCTCCGAGCACAGGACGTGATCTGGAGCGCAGTGGCCCTCTTGAGGAGTGGTGTGATGGGTCAGATCTGGAGAGTAGTGGTGTGATGGGTCAGATCTGGAGAGTAGTGGTGTGATGGGTCAGATCTGGAGAGTAGTGGTGTGATGGGTCAGATCTGGAGAGTAGTGGTGTGATGGGTCAGATCTGGAACATAGTGGTGTGATGGGTCAGATCTGGAGAGTAGTGATGGGTCAGATCTGGAGAGTAGTGGTGTGATGGGTCAGATCTGGAGAGTAGTGGTGTGATGGGTCAGATCTGGAGAGTAGTGGTGTGATGGGTCAGATCTGGAGAGATCTGGAGAGTAGTGGTGTGATGGGTCAGATCTGGAGAGTAGTGGTGTGATGGGTCAGATCTGGAGAGTAGTGGTGTGATGGGTCAGATCTGGAACAGATCTAGTGGTGTGATGGGTCAGATCTGGGAGTAGTGGTGTGATGGGTCAGATCTGGAGAGTAGTGGTGTGATGGGTCAGATCTGGAAGTAGTGGTGTGATGGGTCAGATCTGGAGAGTAGTGGTGTGATGGGTCAGATCTGGAGAGTAGTGGTGTGATGGGTCAGATCTGGAGAGTAGTGGTGTGATGGGTCAGATCTGGTGAGTAGTGTGTGTCAGATCTGGGTGATGGGTCAGATCTGGAACAGTAGTGGTGTGATGGGTCAGATCTGGAAGTAGTGGTGTGATGGGTCAGATCTGGAGAAGTGGTGTGATGGGTCAGATCTGGAGAGTAGTGGTGTGATGGGTCAGATCTGGAACATAGTGGTGTGATGGGTCAGATCTGGAGAGTAGTGGTGTGATGGGTCAGATCTGGAGAGTAGTGGTGTGATGGGTCAGATCTGGAGAGTAGTGGTGTGATGGGTCAGATCTGGAGAGTAGTGGTGTGATGGGTCAGATCTGGAACATAGTGGTGTGATGGGTCAGATCTGGAGAGTAGTGGTGTGATGGGTCAGATCTGGAGAGTAGTGGTGTGATGGGTCAGATCTGGAGAGTAGTGGTGTGATGGGTCAGATCTGGAGAGTAGTGGTGTGATGGGTCAGATCTGGAACATAGTGGTGTGATGGGTCAGATCTGGAGAGTAGTGGTGTGATGGGTCAGATCTGGAGAGTAGTGGTGTGATGGGTCAGATCTGGAGAGTAGTGGTGTGATGGGTCAGATCTGGAAAGTAGTGGTGTGATGGGTCAGATCTGGAGAGTAGTGGTGTGATGGGTCAGATCTGGAGTAGTGGTGTGATGGGTAGTGGTGATCTGGAGTAGTGTGGTCAGATCTGGTCAGAGTAGTGGTGTGATGGGTCAGATCTGGAGAGTAGTGGTGTGATGGGTCAGATCTGGAGAGTAGTGGTGTGATGGGTCAGATCTGGAGAGTAGTGGTGTGATGGGTCAGATCTGGAGAGTAGTGGTGTGATGGGTCAGATCTGGAGAGTAGTGGTGTGATGGGTCAGATCTGGAGAGTAGTGGTGTGATGGGTCAGATCTGGAGAGTAGTGGTGTGATGGGTCAGATCTGGAACATAGTGGTGTGATGGGTCAGATCTGGAGAGTAGTGGTGTGATGGGTCAGATCTGGAACATAGTGGTGTGATGGGTCAGATCTGGAGAGTAGTGGTGTGATGGGTCAGATCTGGAGAGTAGTGGTGTGATGGGTCAGATCTGGAGAGTAGTGGTGTGATGGGTCAGATCTGGAGAGTAGTGGTGTGATGGGTCAGATCTGGAGAGTAGTGGTGTGATGGGTCAGATCTGGAGAGTAGTGGTGTGATGGGTCAGATCTGGAACATAGTGGTGTGATGGGTCAGATCTGGAGAGTAGTGGTGTGATGGGTCAGATCTGGAACATAGTGGTGTGATGGGTCAGATCTGGAGAGTAGTGGTGTGATGGGTCAGATCTGGAGAGTAGTGGTGTGATGGGTCAGATCTGGAGAGTAGTGGTGTGATGGGTCAGATCTGGAGAGTAGTGGTGTGATGGGTCAGATCTGGAGAGTAGTGGTGTGATGGGTCAGATCTGGAGAGTAGTGGTGTGATGGGTCAGATCTGGAGAGTAGTGGTGTGATGGGTCAGATCTGGAGAGTAGTGGTGTGATGGGTCAGATCTGGAGAGTAGTGGTGTGATGGGTCAGATCTGGAGAGTAGTGGTGTGATGGGTCAGATCTGGAGAGTAGTGGTGTGATGGGTCAGATCTGGAGAGTAGTGGTGTGATGGGTCAGATCTGGAGAGTAGTGGTGTGATGGGTCAGATCTGGAGAGTAGTGGTGTGATGGGTCAGATCTGGAGAGTAGTGGTGTGATGGGTCAGATCTGGTGAGTAGTGGTGTGATGGGTCAGATCTGGAGAGTAGTGGTGTGATGGGTCAGATCTGGAATCTGGAGAGTAGTGGTGTGATGGGTCAGATCTGGAGAGTAGTGGTGTGATGGGTCAGATCTGGAACATAGTGGTGTGATGGGTCAGATCTGGAGAGTAGTGGTGTGATGGGTCAGATCTGGAGAGTAGTGGTGTGATGGGTCAGATCTGGAGAGTAGTGGTGTGATGGGTCAGATCTGGAGAGTAGTGGTGTGATGGGTCAGATCTGGAGAGTAGTGGTGTGATGGGTCAGATCTGGAGAGTAGTGGTGTGATGGGTCAGATCTGGAGAGTAGTGGTGTGATGGGTCAGATCTGGAGAGTAGTGGTGTGATGGGTCAGATCTGGAGAGTAGTGGTGTGATGGGTCAGATCTGGAGAGTAGTGGTGTGATGGGTCAGATCTGGAGAGTAGTGGTGTGATGGGTCAGATCTGGAGAGTAGTGGTGTGATGGGTCAGATCTGGAGAGTAGTGGTGTGATGGGTCAGATCTGGAGAGTAGTGGTGTGATGGGTCAGATCTGGAGAGTAGTGGTGTGATGGGTCAGATCTGGAGAGTAGTGGTGTGATGGGTCAGATCTGGAGAGTAGTGGTGTGATGGGTCAGATCTGGAGAGTAGTGGTGTGATGGGTCAGATCTGGAGAGTAGTGGTGTGATGGGTCAGATCTGGAACATAGTGGTGTGATGGGTCAGATCTGGAGAGTAGTGGTGTGATGGGTCAGATCTGGAGAGTAGTGGTGTGATGGGTCAGATCTGGAGAGTAGTGGTGTGATGGGTCAGATCTGGAGAGTAGTGGTGTGATGGGTCAGATCTGGAGAGTAGTGGTGTGATGGGTCAGATCTGGAGAGTAGTGGTGTGATGGGTCAGATCTGGAGATGGGTAGTGGTGTGATGGGTCAGATCTGGAGAGTAGTGGTGTGATGGGTCAGATCTGGAGAGTAGTGGTGTGATGGGTCAGATCTGGAGAGTAGTGGTGTGATGGGTCAGATCTGGAGAGTAGTGGTGTGATGGGTCAGATCTGGAGAGTAGTGGTGTGATGGGTCAGATCTGGAGTAGTAGTGATGGGTCAGATCTGGAGAGTAGTGGTGTGATGGGTCAGATCTGGAGAGTAGTGGTGTGATGGGTCAGATCTGGAGAGTAGTGGTGTGATGGGTCAGATCTGGAGAGTAGTGGTGTGATGGGTCAGATCTGGAGAGTAGTGGTGTGATGGGTCAGATCTGGAGAGTAGTGGTGTGATGGGTCAGATCTGGAGAGTAGTGGTGTGATGGGTCAGATCTGGAGAGTAGTGGTGTGATGGGTCAGATCTGGAGAGTAGTGGTGTGATGGGTCAGATCTGGAGAGTAGTGGTGTGATGGGTCAGATCTGGAGAGTAGTGGTGTGATGGGTCAGATCTGGAGAGTAGTGGTGTGATGGGTCAGATCTGGAGAGTAGTGGTGTGGTGGGTCAGATCTGGAGAGTAGTGGTGTGATGGGTCAGATCTGGAGAGTAGTGGTGTGATGGGTCAGATCTGGAGAGTAGTGGTGTGATGGGTCAGATCTGGAGAGTAGTGGTGTGATGGGTCAGATCTGGAGAGTAGTGGTGTGATGGGTCAGATCTGGAGAGTAGTGGTGTGATGGGTCAGATCTGGAGAGTAGTGGTGTGATGGGTCAGATCTGGAGAGTAGTGGTGTGATGGGTCAGATCTGGAGAGTAGTGGTGTGATGGGTCAGATCTGGAGAGATCTGGAGAGTAGTGGTGTGATGGGTCAGATCTGGAGAGTAGTGGTGTGATGGGTCAGATCTGGAGAGTAGTGGTGTGATGGGTCAGATCTGGAACATAGTGGTGTGATGGGTCAGATCTGGAGAGTAGTGGTGTGATGGGTCAGATCTGGAGAGTAGTGGTGTGATGGGTCAGATCTGGAGAGTAGTGGTGTGATGGGTCAGATCTGGAGAGTAGTGGTGTGATGGGTCAGATCTGGAGAGTAGTGGTGTGATGGGTCAGATCTGGAGAGTAGTGGTGTGATGGGTCAGATCTGGAGAGTAGTGGTGTGATGGGTCAGATCTGGAGAGTAGTGGTGTGATGGGTCAGATCTGGAGAGTAGTGGTGTGATGGGTCAGATCTGGAGAGTAGTGGTGTGATGGGTCAGATCTGGAGAGTAGTGGTGTGATGGGTCAGATCTGGAGAGTAGTGGTGTGATGGGTCAGATCTGGAGAGTAGTGGTGTGATGGGTCAGATCTGGAGAGTAGTGGTGTGATGGGTCAGATCTGGAACATAGTGGTGTGATGGGTCAGATCTGGAACATAGTGGTGTGATGGGTCAGATCTGGAGAGTAGTGGTGTGATGGGTCAGATCTGGAGAGTAGTGGTGTGATGGGTCAGATCTGGAACATAGTGGTGTGATGGGTCAGATCTGGAGAGTAGTGGTGTGATGGGTCAGATCTGGAGAGTAGTGGTGTGATGGGTCAGATCTGGAGAGTAGTGGTGTGATGGGTCAGATCTGGAGAGTAGTGGTGTGATGGGTCAGATCTGGAGAGTAGTGGTGTGATGGGTCAGATCTGGAGAGTAGTGGTGTGATGGGTCAGATCTGGAGAGTAGTGGTGTGATGGGTCAGATCTGGAGAGTAGTGGTGTGATGGGTCAGATCTGGAGAGTAGTGGTGTGATGGGTCAGATCTGGAGAGTAGTGGTGTGATGGGTCAGATCTGGAACATAGTGGTGTGATGGGTCAGATCTGGAGTGGTGTGAGTAGTGGTGTGATGGGTCAGATCTGGAGAGTAGTGGTGTGATGGGTCAGATCTGGAAGTAGTGGTGTGATGGGTCAGATCTGGAGAGTAGTGGTGTGATGGGTCAGATCTGGAGAGTAGTGGTGTGATGGGTCAGATCTGGAGAGTAGTGGTGTGATGGGTCAGATCTGGAGAGTAGTGGTGTGATGGGTCAGATCTGGAGAGTAGTGGTGTGATGGGTCAGATCTGGAGAGTAGTGGTGTGATGGGTCAGATCTGGAGAGTAGTGGTGTGATGGGTCAGATCTGGAGAGTAGTGGTGTGATGGGTCAGATCTGGAGATGGGTAGTGGTGTGATGGGTCAGATCTGGAGAGTAGTGGTGTGATGGGTCAGATCTGGAGAGTAGTGGTGTGATGGGTCAGATCTGGAGAGTAGTGGTGTGATGGGTCAGATCTGGAGAGTAGTGGTGTGATGGGTCAGATCTGGAGAGTAGTGGTGTGATGGGTCAGATCTGGAGAGTAGTGGTGTGATGGGTCAGATCTGGAGAGTAGTGGTGTGATGGGTCAGATCTGGAACGTAGTGGTGTGATGGGTCAGATCTGGAGAGTAGTGGTGTGATGGGTCAGATCTGGAGAGTAGTGGTGTGATGGGTCAGATCTGGAGAGTAGTGGTGTGATGGGTCAGATCTGGAGAGTAGTGGTGTGATGGGTCAGATCTGGAGAGTAGTGGTGTGATGGGTCAGATCTGGAGAGTAGTGGTGTGATGGGTCAGATCTGGAGAGTAGTGGTGTGATGGGTCAGATCTGAGAGTAGTGGTGTGATGGGTCAGATCTGGAGAGTAGTGGTGTGATGGGTCAGATCTGGAGAGTAGTGGTGTGATGGGTCAGATCTGGAGAGTAGTGGTGTGATGGGTCAGGTCTGGAGAGTAGTGGTGTGATGGGTCAGATCTGGAGAGTAGTGGTGTGATGGGTCAGATCTGGAGAGTAGTGGTGTGATGGGTCAGGTCTGGAGAGTAGTGGTGTGATGGGTCAGATCTGGAGAGTAGTGGTGTGATGGGTCAGATCTGAGAGTAGTGGTGTGATGGGTCAGATCTGGAGAGTAGTGGTGTGATGGGTCAGATCTGGAGAGTAGTGGTGTGATGGGTCAGATCTGGAGAGTAGTGGTGTGATGGGTCAGATCTGGAAGTAGTGGTGTGATGGGTCAGATCTGGAGAGTAGTGGTGTGATGGGTCAGATCTGGAGAGTAGTGGTGTGATGGGTCAGATCTGGAGAGTAGTGGTGTGATGGGTCAGATCTGGAGAGTAGTGGTGTGATGGGTCAGATCTGAGAGTAGAGATGGGTCAGATCTGGAGAGTAGTGGTGTGATGGGTCAGATCTGGAGAGTAGTGGTGTGATGGGTCAGATCTGGAGAGTAGTGGTGTGATGGGTCAGATCTGGAGATGGGTAGTGGTGTGATGGGTCAGATCTGGAGAGTAGTGGTGTGATGGGTCAGATCTGGAGAGTAGTGATGGGGTGTGATGGGTCAGATCTGGAGAGTAGTGGTGTGATGGGTCAGATCTGGAGAGTAGTGGTGTGATGGGTCAGATCTGGAGAGTAGTGGTGTGATGGGTCAGATCTGGAACATAGTGGTGTGATGGGTCAGATCTGGAACATAGTGGTGTGATGGGTCAGATCTGGAGAGTAGTGGTGTGATGGGTCAGATCTGGAGAGTAGTGGTGTGATGGGTCAGATCTGGAGAGTAGTGGTGTGATGGGTCAGATCTGGAGAGTAGTGGTGTGATGGGTCAGATCTGGAGAGTAGTGGTGTGATGGGTCAGATCTGGAGAGTAGTGGTGTGATGGGTCAGATCTGGAGAGTAGTGGTGTGATGGGTCAGATCTGGAGAGTAGTGGTGTGATGGGTCAGATCTGGAGAGTAGTGGTGTGATGGGTCAGATCTGGAGAGTAGTGGTGTGATGGGTCAGATCTGGAGAGTAGTGGTGTGATGGGTCAGATCTGGAGAGTAGTGGTGTGATGGGTCAGATCTGGAGAGTAGTGGTGTGATGGGTCAGATCTGGAGAGTGTGAGTGGTGATCTGATGGGTCAGATCTGGAACATAGTGGTGGTGATCTGATGGGTCAGATCTGGAGAGTAGTGGTGTGATGGGTCAGATCTGGAGAGTAGTGGTGTGATGGGTCAGATCTGGAACATAGTGGTGTGATGGGTCAGATCTGTGATGGGTCAGATCTGGAGAGTAGTGGTGTGATGGGTCAGATCTGGAGAGTAGTGGTGTGATGGGTCAGATCTGGAGAGTAGTGGTGTGATGGGTCAGATCTGGAGAGTAGTGGATGGGTGATGGGTGATGGGTCAGATCTGGAGAGTAGTGGTGTGATGGGTCAGATCTGGAGAGTAGTGGTGTGATGGGTCAGATCTGGAGAGTAGTGGTGTGATGGGTCAGATCTGGAGAGTAGTGGTGTGATGGGTCAGATCTGGAGAGTAGTGGTGTGATGGGTCAGATCTGGAGAGTAGTGGTGTGATGGGTCAGATCTGGAGAGTAGTGGTGTGATGGGTCAGATCTGGAACATAGTGGTGTGATGGATCAGATCTGGAGAGTAGTGGTGTGATGGGTCAGATCTGGAGAGTAGTGGTGTGATGGGTCAGATCTGGAACATAGTGGTGTGATGGGTCAGATCTGGAGAGTAGTGGTGTGATGGGTCAGATCTGGAGAGTAGTGGTGTGATGGGTCAGATCTGGAGAGTAGTGGTGTGATGGGTCAGATCTGGAACATAGTGGTGTGATGGGTCAGATCTGGAGAGTAGTGGTGTGATGGGTCAGATCTGGAGAGTAGTGGTGTGATGGGTCAGATCTGGAGAGTAGTGGTGTGATGGGTCAGATCTGGAGATACAGTAGTGGTGTGATGGGTCAGATCTAGATCTAGTGGTGTGATGGGTCAGATCTGGAGTGGTGTGATGGGTAGTGGGTGTGATGGGTCAGATCTGGAGAGTAGTGGTGTGATGGGTCAGATCTGGAGAGTAGTGGTGTGATGGGTCAGATCTGGAGAGTAGTGGTGTGATGGGTCAGATCTGGAGAGTAGTGGTGTGATGGGTCAGATCTGGAGAGTAGTGGTGTGATGGGTCAGATCTGGAAGATGGGTCAGTGAGTAGTGATGGGTCAGATCTGGAGAGTAGTGGTGTGATGGGTCAGATCTGGAGAGTAGTGGTGTGATGGGTCAGATCTGGAGAGTAGTGGTGTGATGGGTCAGATCTGGAGAGTAGTGGTGTGATGGGTCAGATCTGGAGAGTAGTGGTGTGATGGGTCAGATCTGGAGAGTAGTGGTGTGATGGGTCAGATCTGGAGAGTAGTGGTGTGATGGGTCAGATCTGGAGTAGTAGTGGTGTGATGGGTCAGATCTGGAGAGTAGTGGTGAGAGTAGTGGTGTGATGGGTCAGATCTGGAGAGTAGTGGTGTGATGGGTCAGATCTGGAGAGGAGTGGTGTGATGGGTCAGATCTGGAGAGTAGTGGTGTGATGGGTCAGATCTGGAGAGTAGTGGTGTGATGGGTCAGATCTGGAGAGTAGTGGAGAGTAGTGGTGTGATGGGTCAGATCTGGAGAGTAGTGGTGTGATGGGTCAGATCTGGTCAGATCTGGAGAGTAGTGGTGTGATGGGTCAGATCTGGAGAGTAGTGGTGTGATGGGTCAGATCTGGAGAGTAGTGGTGTGATGGGTCAGATCTGGAGAGTAGTGGTGTGATGGGTCAGATCTGGAGAGTAGTGGTGTGATGGGTCAGATCTGGAGAGTAGTGGTGTGATGGGTCAGATCTGGAGAGTAGTGGTGTGATGGGTCAGTGGTCTGGGTCAGAGTAGTGGTGTGATGGGTCAGATCTGGAGAGTAGTGGTGTGATGGGTCAGATCTGGAGAGTAGTGGTGTGATGGGTCTGGATCAGATCTGGAGATGGGTCAGTGGTGTGATGGGTCAGATCTGGAGAGTAGTGGTGTGATGGGTCAGATCTGGAGAGTAGTGGTGTGATGGGTCAGATCTGGAGAGTAGTGGTGTGATGGGTCAGATCTGGAGAGTAGTGGTGTGATGGGTCAGATCTGGAGAGTAGTGGTGTGATGGGTCAGATCTGGAGAGTAGTGGTGTGATGGGTCAGATCTGATGGGTCAGATCTGGAGAGTAGTGGTGTGATGGGTCAGATCTGGAGAGTAGTGGTGTGATGGGTCAGATCTGGAGAGTAGTGGTGTGATGGGTCAGATCTGGAGAGTAGTGGTGTGATGGGTCAGATCTGGAGAGTAGTGGTGTGATGGGTCAGATCTGGAGAGTAGTGGTGTGATGGGTCAGATCTGGAGAGTAGTGGTGTGATGGGTCAGATCTGGAGAGATAGTAGTGGTGTGATGGGTCAGATCTGGAGAGTAGTGGTGTGATGGGTCAGATCTGGAGAGTAGTGGTGTGATGGGTCAGATCTGGAGAGTAGTGGTGTGATGGGTCAGATCTGGAGAGTAGTGGTGTGATGGGTCAGATCTGGAGAGTAGTGGTGTGATGGGTCAGATCTGGAGAGTAGTGGTGTGATGGGTCAGATCTGGAGAGTAGTGGTGTGATGGGTCAGATCTGGAGAGTAGTGGTGTGATGGGTCAGAGAGTAGTGGTGTGATGGGATCAGTGGTGTGATCAGATCTGGAGATGGGTAGTGGTGTGATGGGTCAGATCTGGAGAGTAGTGGTGTGATGGGTCAGATCTGGAGAGTAGTGTGATGGGTCAGATCTGGAGAGTAGTGGTGTGATGGGTCAGATCTGGAGAGTAGTGGTGTGATGGGTCAGATCTGGAGAGTAGTGGTGTGATGGGTCAGATCTGGAGAGTAGTGGTGTGATGGGTCAGATCTGGAGAGTAGTGGTGTGATGGGTCAGATCTGGAGAGTAGTGGTGTGATGGGTCAGATCTGGAGAGTAGTGGTGTGATGGGTCAGATCTGGAGAGTAGTGGTGTGATGGGTCAGATCTGGAGAGTAGTGGTGTGATGGGTCAGATCTGGAGAGTAGTGGTGTGATGGGTCAGATCTGGAGAGTAGTGGTGTGATGGGTCAGATCTGGAGAGTAGTGGTGTGATGGGTCAGATCTGGAGAGTAGTGGTGTGATGGGTCAGATCTGGAGAGTAGTGGGTCAGATCTGGAGAGTAGTGGTGTGATGGGTCAGATCTGGAGAGTAGTGGTGATGGGTGATGGGTCAGATCTGGAGAGTAGTGGTGTGATGGGTCAGATCTGGAGAGTAGTGGTGTGATGGGTCAGATCTGGAGAGTAGTGGTGTGATGGGTCAGATCTGGAGAGTAGTGGTGTGATGGGTCAGATCTGGAGAGTAGTGGTGTGATGGGTCAGATCTGGAGAGTAGTGGTGTGATGGGTCAGATCTGGAGAGTAGTGGTGTGATGGGTCAGATCTGGAGAGTAGTGGTGTGATGGGGTCTGGAGAGTAGTGGTGTGATGGGTCAGATCTGGAGAGTAGTGGTGTGATGGGTCAGATCTGGAGAGTAGTGGTGTGATGGGTCAGATCTGGAGGGTAGTGGTGTGATGGGTCAGATCTGGAGAGTAGTGGTGTGATGGGTCAGATCTGGAGAGTAGTGGTGTGATGGGTCAGATCTGGAGGGTAGTGGTGTGATGGGTCAGATCTGGAGAGTAGTGGTGTGATGGGTCAGATCTGGAGAGTAGTGGTGTGATGGGTCAGATCTGGAGAGTAGTGGTGTGATGGGTCAGATCTGGAGAGTAGTGGTGTCAGCGCGATGGACGGAAAACTCTCGCTGACTGAATGGATGGTGAAAGTATATCTTGAGAGAGGAATGATTCCGTCAAACAGAGTATGTTACAGTCCCTGATGTCTCTCTGAAAGGAGATCCTCGCCCTGAGCTCATCTACTTCATTGTCCAGAGACTGAACATTAGTGAGTAATATACTTGGAAGCGATGGAAGTCCACTCCGGATATCTGTCAGGGGTTGTTTTGTGTTTTGGAGCAGAATTTGGAATAAGTTTAATTGCCCTGGGAGGTACAAACGAAGGATCCCATTCGGGAAAGTTGTATTCCTGGTCTTAATGCTGGCAAGTTACCACCTCGTGATATCCAAAAGTTCTTTCAGGCTGTATGTTATAAAAAATATAAAAAAAATGTAATAAATAACACACAAAAACCAAAATCCTGAAAGGTTGTTTAGGAGCTTGAAGCAGAGCTGCCATATCTATCTTACTATGTGTTTGTCCCCCTGTGTGCTGAGGGTGTCAGGTTCTGGTATTAAGGTCACCACAGACTAGTACAGCTCTCTGTAACCTAGAGGGCTAACAGTGGGTCTGTCTCCTCTATACCACCCACCTGTATGTGGTCCTTCTGTGGCTCAGTTGGTAGAGCATGGCGCTTGTAACGCCAGGGTAGTGGGTTGATTCCCGGGACCACCCATACGTAGAATGTATGCACACATGACTGTAAGTCGCTTTGGATAAAAGCGTCAGCTAAATGGCATATATTATTATATTATTATTATATATTGGTAGTGTGGTGGATGGGACTACCAGCTCTCTGTAACCTAGAGGGCTAACAGTGGGTCTGTCTCCTCTATGCCACCCACCTGGTAGTGTGGTGGATGGGACTACCAGCTCTCTGTAACCTAGAGGGCTAACAGTGGGTCTGTCTCCTCTATACCACCCACCTGGTAGTGTGGTGGATGGGACTACCAGCTCTCTGTAACCTCGAGGGCTAACAGTGGGTCTGTCTCCTCTATGCCACCCACCTGGTAGTGTGGTGGATGGGACTACCAGCTCTCTGTAACCTAGAGGGCTAACAGTGGGTCTGTCTCCTCTATGCCACCCACCTGGTAGTGTGGTGGATGGGACTACCAGCTCTCTGTAACCTAGAGGGCTAACAGTGGGTCTATCTCTCTATACCACCCACCTGGTAGTGTGGTGGATGGGACTACCAGCTCTCTGTAACCTAGAGGGCTAACAGTGGGTCTATCTCCTCTATACCACCCACCTGGTAGTGTGGTGGATGGGACTACCAGCTCTCTGTAACCTAGAGGGCTAACAGTGAGTCTGTCTCCTCTATACCACCCACCTGGTAGTGTGGTGGATGGGACTACCAGCTCTCTGTAACCTAGAGGGCTAACAGTGAGTCTGTCTCCTCTATACCACCTACCTGGTAGTGTGGTGGATGGGACTACCAGCTCTCTGTAACCTAGAGGACAACCAGTGGGTCCGTCTCCTCTATACCACCCACCTGGTAGTGTGGTGGATGGGACTACCAGCTCTCTGTAACCTAGAGGTCAACCAGTGGGTCCATCTCCTCTATACCACCCACCTGGTAGTGTGGTGGATGGGACTACCAGCTCTCTGTAACCTAGAGGGCTAACAGGGAGTCTGTCTCCTCTATACCACCCACCTGGTAGTGTGGTGGATGGGACTACCAGCTCTCTGTAACCTAGAGGGCTAACAGTGAGTCTGTCTCCTCTATACCACCCACCTGGTAGTGTGGTGGATGGGACTACCAGCTCTCTGTAACCTAGAGGACAACCAGTGGGTCCGTCTCCTCTATACCACCCACCTGGTAGTGTGGTGGATGGGACTACCAGCTCTCTATAACCTAGAGGTCAACCAGTGGGTCCATCTCCTCTATACCACCCACCTGGTAGTGTGGTGGATGGGACTACCAGCTCTCTGTAACCTAGAGGGCTAACAGTGGGTCTGTCTCCTCTATGCCACCCACCTGGTAGTGTGGTGGATGGGACTACCAGCTCTCTGTAACCTAGAGGGCTAACAGTGGGTCCATCTCCTCTATACCACCCACCTGGTAGTGTGGTGGATGGGACTACCAGCTCTCTGTAACCTAGAGGGCTAACAGTGGGTCTGTCTCCTCTATGCCACCCACCTGGTAGTGTGGTGGATGGGACTACCAGCTCTCTGTAACCTCGAGGGCTAACAGTGGGTCTGTCTCCTCTATGCCACCCACCTGGTAGTGTGGTGGATGGGACTACCAGCTCTCTGTAACCTAGAGGGCTAACAGTGGGTCTGTCTCCTCTATGCCACCCACCTGGTAGTGTGGTGGATGGGACTACCAGCTCTCTGTAACCTAGAGGGCAACCAGTGGGTCCGTCTCCTCTATACCACCCACCTGGTAGTGTGGTGGATGGGACTACCAGCTCTCTGTAACCTAGAGGGCTAACAGTGGGTCTATCTCCTCTATACCACCCACCTGGTAGTGTGGTGGATGGGACTACCAGCTCTCTGTAACCTAGAGGGCTAACAGTGGGTCTATCTCCTCTATACCACCCACCTGGTAGTGTGGTGGATGGGACTACCAGCTCTCTGTAACCTAGAGGGCTAACAGTGGGTCTATCTCCCTATACCAACCACCTGGTAGTGTGGTGGATGGGACTACCAGCTCTCTGTAACCTAGAGGGCTAACAGTGGGTCTGTCTCCTCTATGCCACCCACCTGGTAGTGTGGTGGATGGGACTACCAGCTCTCTGTAACCTCGAGGGCTAACAGTGGGTCCATCTCCTCTATACCACCCACCTGGTAGTGTGGTGGATGGGACTACCAGCTCTCTGTAACCTAGAGGGCTAACAGTGGGTCCATCTCCTCTATACCACCCACCTGGTAGTGTGGTGGATGGGACTACCAGCTCTCTGTAACCTCGAGGGCTAACAGTGGGTCCATCTCCTCTATACCACCCACCTGGTAGTGTGGTGGATGGGACTACCAGCTCTCTGTAACCTCGAGGGCTAACAGTGGGTCCATCTCCTCTATACCACCCACCTGGTAGTGTGGTGGATGGGACTACCAGCTCTCTGTAACCTAGAGGACAACCAGTGGGTCCGTCTCCTCTATACCATGTTTCTTGTAGGATGACAATGTTTATATTTCTGATTTCTTTGATTGAAGTCTAGGTTCCTCCTCTTTAGGCCAAAGGCAGATGACCTCAGGTCTTGTATATTCCAGGATGAGATATTAAAAGCTTTGTGTTCCATAGTGCCTAGTGTTGTTTTTGTTTGGTTTAGGGCCGGACAATTACAGTAGGTGTGAGCAGAGCATGTTGAGCATCTGATACATACATCTTAGGTTGTAGGATGAGGCTTGGGCGGGTGTATTAGTGGGGGTTGGGCCTGTTGCAGGATGGGGCTTGGGGGGGTGTATTAGTGGGGGCTGGGCCTGTTGCAGGATGGGGCTTGAGGGGGTGTAATATTGGGGGTTGGGCCTGTTACAGGATGGGGCTTGAGGGGGTGTAATAGTGGGGGTTGGGCCTGTTGCAGGATGGGGCTTGAGGGGGTGTAATAGTAGGGGTTGGGCCTGTTGCTTGCAGGTCTGGAAATGGTGTCCGTGTCTCACTTTCTCCCTCCCTCCCTCCCTCGCTCTCTCTCTCTCTTGCTTTCTCCCTTTCTCTCTCTCTCTTTCTCTCTTTCTCTCTTTCTCTCTTTCTC
>NW_026288280.1:175000-195000 GCF_023373465.1 Oncorhynchus keta
TAGTATCTCATCTAGTTTAGACGTCTCTCGTATCTCATCTAGTTTAGACGTCTCCCGTATCTCATCTAGTTAAGACGTCTCCCGTATCTCATCTAGTTTAGACGTCTCTAGTATCTCATCTAGTTAAGACGTCTCTAGTATCTCATCTAGTTAAGACGTCTCTCGTATCTCATCTAGTTTAGACGTCTCTCGTATCTCATCTAGTTTAGACGTCTCTCGTATCTCATCTAGTTTAGACGTCTCTCGTATCTCATCTAGTTTAGACGTCTCTAGTATCTCATCTAGTTTAGACGTCTCTAGTATCTCATCTAGTTTAGACGTCTCTAGTATCTCATCTAGTTTAGACGTCTCTCGTATCTCATCTAGTTTAGACGTCTCTCGTATCTCATCTAGTTTAGACGTCTCTCGTATCTCATCTAGTTTAGACATTCATAGTATCTCATCTAGTTTAGACGTCTCTCGTATCTCATCTAGTTTAGACGTCTCTCGTATCTCATCTAGTTTAGACGTCTCTAGTATCTCATCTAGTTTAGACGTCTCTAGTATCTCATCTAGTTTAGACGTCTCTCGTATCTCATCTAGTTTAGACGTCTCTCGTATCTCATCTAGTTTAGACGTCTCTCGTATCTCATCTAGTTTAGACATTCATAGTATCTCATCTAGTTTAGACGTCTCCCGTATCTCATCTAGTTTAGACATTCATAGTATCTCATCTAGTTTAGACGTCTCCCGTATCTCATCTAGTTTAGACGTCTCTCGTATCTCATCTAGTTTAGACATTCATAGTATCTCCATCTAGTTTAGACATTCATAGTATCTCATCTAGTTTAGACGTCTCTCGTATCTCATCTAGTTTAGACGTCTCTCGTATCTCATCTAGTTTAGACATTCATAGTATCTCATCTAGTTTAGACGTCTCCCGTATCTCATCTAGTTTAGACATTCATAGTATCTCATCTAGTTTAGACGTCTCTCGTATCTCATCTAGTTAAGACGTCTCTCGTATCTCATCTAGTTTAGACGTCTCTAGTATCTCATCTAGTTTAGACGTCTCTAGTATCTCATCTAGTTTAGACATTCATAATATCTCATCTAGTTTAGACGTCTCTCGTATCTCATCTAGTCTAGACGTCTATCTCATCTAGTCTAGACGTCTCTAGTATCTCATCTAGTTTAGACCTTCATAATATCTCCATCTAGTTTAGACATTCATAATATCTCATCTATTTTAGACGTTTCTAGTATCTCATCTAGTTTAGACATTCATAATATCTCCATCTAGTTTAGACGTCTCTAGTATCTCATCTAGTTTAGACATTCATAATATCTCATCTAGTTTAGACGTCTCTAGTATCTCATCTAGTTTAGACATTCATAATATCTCCATCTAGTTTAGACATTCATAATATCTCATCTAGTTTAGACATTCGTAATATCTCCATCTAGTGTAGACATTCATAATATCTCCATCTAGTGTAGACATTCATAATATCTCCATCTAGTGTAGACATTCATAATATCTCATCTAGTTTAGACATTCATAATATCTCATCTAGTTTAGACGTCTCTAGTATCTCATCTAGTTTAGACGTCTCTAGTATCTCATCTAGTTTAGACATTCATAATATCTCATCTAGTTTAGACATTCATAATATCTCATCTAGTTTAGACATTCATAATATCTCATCTAGTTAAGACGTCTCTAGTATCTCATCTATTTTAGACGTCTCTCGTATCTCATCTAGTTTAGACATTCATAATATCTCATCTAGTTAAGACGTCTCTCGTATGTCATCTAGTTTAGACATTCATAATATCTCATCTAGTTTAGACGTCTCTCGTATCTCATCTAGTTTAGACGTCTCTAGTATCTCATCTAGTTTAGACGTCTCTAGTATCTCATCTAGTTTAGACGTCTCTAGTATCTCATCTAGTTTAGACATTCATAATATCTCATCTAGTTTAGACATTCATAATATCTCATCTAGTTTAGACATTCATAATATCTCATCTAGTTTAGACGTCTCTCGTATCTCATCTAGTTTAGACGTCTCTAGTATCTCATCTAGTTTAGACATTCATAATATCTCATCTAGTTTAGACGTCTCTAGTATCTCATCTAGTTTAGACATTCATAATATCTCATCTAGTTTAGACATTCATAATATCTCATCTAGTTTAGACATTCATAATATCTCATCTAGTTTAGACATTCATAATATCTCATCTAGTTTAGACATTCATAATATCTCATCTAGTTTAGACGTCTCTAGTATCTCATCTAGTTTAGACGTCTCTCGTATCTCATCTAGTTTAGACATTCATAATATCTCATCTAGTTTAGACGTCTCTAGTATCTCATCTAGTTTAGACATTCATAATATCTCATCTAGTTCAGACATTCATAATATCTCCATCTAGTTTAGACATTCATAATATCTCATCTAGTTTAGACATTCATAGTATCTCATCTAGTTTAGACGTCTCCCGTATCTCATCTAGTTTAGACGTCTCCCGTATCTCATCTAGTTTAGACATTCATAGTATCTCATCTAGTTTAGACGTCTCTAGTATCTCATCTAGTTTAGACGTCTCTCGTATCTCATCTAGTTTAGACATTCATAGTATCTCATCTAGTTTAGACGTCTCCCGTATCTCATCTAGTTTAGACATTCATAGTATCTCATCTAGTTTAGACGTCTCCCGTATCTCATCTAGTTTAGACGTCTCCCGTATCTCATCTAGTTTAGACGTCTCCCGTATCTCATCTAGTTTAGACGTCTCTCGTATCTCATCTAGTTTAGACGTCTCTAGTATCTCATCTAGTTTAGACGTCTCTAGTATCTCATCTAGTTTAGACATTCATAATATCTCATCTAGTTTAGACGTCTCTAGTATCTCATCTAGTTTAGACATTCATAATATCTCATCTAGTTTAGACGTCTCTCGTATCTCATCTAGTTTAGACATTCATAATATCTCCATCTAGTTTAGACGTCTCTAGTATCTCATCTAGTTTAGACATTCATAATATCTCATCTAGTTAAGACGTCTCTCGTATCTCATCTAGTTTAGACATTCATAATATCTCACCTAGTTTAGACGTCTCTAGTATCTCATCTAGTCTAGACGTCTCTCGTATCTCATCTAGTCTAGACGTCTCTAGTATCTCATCTAGTTTAGACCTTCATAATATCTCCATCTAGTTTAGACATTCATAATATCTCATCTATTTTAGACGTTTCTAGTATCTCATCTAGTTTAGACATTCATAATATCTCCATCTAGTTTAGACGTCTCTAGTATCTCATCTAGTTTAGACATTCATAATATCTCATCTAGTTTAGACGTCTCTAGTATCTCATCTAGTTTAGACATTCATAATATCTCCATCTAGTTTAGACATTCATAATATCTCATCTAGTTTAGACATTCATAATATCTCCATCTAGTGTAGACATTCATAATATCTCCATCTAGTGTAGACATTCATAATATCTCATCTAGTTTAGACATTCATAATATCTCATCTAGTTTAGACGTCTCTAGTATCTCATCTAGTTTAGACGTCTCTAGTATCTCATCTAGTTTAGACATTCATAATATCTCATCTAGTTTAGACATTCATAATATCTCATCTAGTTTAGACATTCATAATATCTCATCTAGTTAAGACGTCTCTAGTATCTCATCTATTTTAGACGTCTCTTGTATCTCATCTAGTTTAGACATTCATAATATCTCATCTAGTTAAGACGTCTCTCGTATGTCATCTAGTTTAGACATTCATAATATCTCATCTAGTTTAGACGTCTCTCGTATCTCATCTAGTTTAGACGTCTCTAGTATCTCATCTAGTCTAGACGTCTCTAGTATCTCATCTAGTTTAGACGTCTCTAGTATCTCATCTAGTTTAGACATTTATAATATCTCATCTAGTTTAGACGTCTCTAGTATCTCATCTAGTTTAGACATTCATAATATCTCATCTAGTTTAGACGTCTCTAGTATCTCATCTAGTTTAGACGTCTCTAGTATCTCATCTAGTTTAGACATTCATAATATCTCATCTAGTTTAGACGTCTCTAGTATCTCATCTAGTTTAGACATTCATAATATCTCATCTAGTTTAGACATTCATAATATCTCATCTAGTTTAGACATTCATAATATCTCATCTAGTTTAGACATTCATAATATCTCATCTAGTTTAGACGTCTCTAGTATCTCATCTAGTTTAGACGTCTCGTATCTCATCTAGTTTAGACATTCATAATATCTCATCTAGTTTAGACGTCTCTAGTATCTCATCTAGTTTAGACATTCATAATATCTCATATAGTTCAGACATTCATAATATCTCCATCTAGTTTAGACATTCATAATATCTCCATCTAGTTTAGACATTCATAATATCTCATCTAGTTTAGACGTCTCTCGTATCTCATCTAGTTTAGACGTCTCTAGTATCTCATCTAGTTTAGACATTCTCGTATCTCATCTAGTTTAGACGTCTCTCGTATCTCATCTAGTTTAGACATTCATAATATCTCATCTAGTTTAGACATTCATAATATCTCATCTAGTTTAGACGTCTCTCGTATCTCATCTAGTTTAGACGTCTCTAGTATCTCATCTAGTTTAGACGTCTCTCGTATCTCATCTAGTTTAGACGTCTCTCGTATCTCATCTAGTTTAGACATTCATAATATCTCATCTAGTTTAGACATTCATAATATCTCATCTAGTTTAGACATTCATAATATCTCATCTAGTTTAGACATTCATAATATCTCATCTAGTTTAGACATTCATAATATCTCATCTAGTTTAGACATTCATAATATCTCATCTAGTTTAGACGTCTCTAGTATCTCATCTAGTTTAGACATTCATAATATCTCATCTAGTTTAGACATTCATAATATCTCATCTAGTTTAGACATTCATAATATCTCATCTAGTTTAGACGTCTCTAGTATCTCATCTAGTTTAGACATTCATAATATCTCATCTCGTTTAGACGTCTCTCGTATCTCATCTAGTTTAGACGTCTCTCGTATCTCATCTAGTTTAGACGTCTCTCGTATCTCATCTAGTTTAGACATTCATAATATCTCATCTAGTTTAGACGTCTCTAATTTCTCCATATAGTTCAGACATTCATAGTATCTCCATTGTGTTGTGTTGTTGGCCAGGGTCTGAAGTGAGGACATTTGAACAGAACAGAACAGAACCAATCAGAGCAGAGCAGATCAGATCACAACGTGACCAGACCATCAGTAGCCGCAGACTCACACCAGGGTCCAGTTCCTCTTTTTTTCTCTCTGTCTGTTCCCAGCTGCTTTGTCTGTCGTTGGTTGGACATCTACAACAGAGCACAACTGGTTCTGGTCTATAATATCCTTCCTGGCAACACTGCAGCCTCTTCCTCACCTAGTTGTCTTTTTGGGCTGGTTGTCTGTGTTCCTTGTTTGTCTAAAGAGAGCTGCTATTTTCAAGCCAGACTGGATCAGATAACAGGAAGACAGACAAAGACAACACAATAGAAACAGCCTTAGATAGATAATCAGACAGAGCTCCCAGATTGTGCATGTAGGATAGTGTGTTCTTACAAAGAGGAAAGAGAAGAGAGATGTTTTACAGGCTGTCATTACATACCATGACAGGTATACAGTCAGAACACACTACAGTTGGCCTGTCTGGAATTCACACATTGTCTCAGCCAGGCAGTTCCAGTCTGCTTCTGCTCTTCCAAGAATGGGGTTCTCTGTGATTTACCAACATTCTTCTGTCCCGTGATGTCCTGGCTTGCCTCTGCTCTCTCTCTCTCTATCTCTCTCTCTCGCGCGCTCTTGCGCTCTCTCTCTCGCGCGCTCTTGTGCTCTCTCGCTCTGCTCTCTTGCTCTGTCTCTCTGTCTCTCTGTCTGTCTGTCTCTCTCTCTCTCTCTCTCTCTCTCTCTCTCTCTCTCTCTCTCTCTCTCTTCTCTCTCTCTCTATCTCTGCTCTCTCTCGCGCGCTCTTGCGCTCTCTCTCGCGCTCTTGCTCTCTCTCGCGCTCTTGCGCTCTCTCCTCGCTTTGCTCTCTCTCTCTCTCTCTCTCTCTCTCTCTCTCTCTCTCTCTCTCTTGCTCTGCTCCCTGTCTCTCTCTTCTCTCTCTCTATCTCTTCTCTCTATCTCTTCTCTCTCTCTCTCTCTCTCTCTCTCTCTCTCTCTCTCTATCTCTTCTCTCTATCTCTTCTCTCTCTCTCTCTCTCTCTCTCTCTCTCTCTCTCTCTCTCTCTCTCTCTTCTCTCTATCTCTTCTCTCTCTCTCTCTCTCTCTCTCTCTCTCTCTCTCTCTCTCTCTCTCTCTCTCTCTATCTCTGCTCTGTCTCTCGCGCGCGCGCTCTTTTCTCTCCCTCTCCCTCTCCTCTGTCTCTGTCTCTGTCTCTGTCTCTCTCTCTCTCTCTCTCTTCTTCTCTCTCTCTCTCTCTCTCTCTCTCTCTCTCTCTCTCTCTCTCTATCTCTGCTCTCTCTCTCGCGCGCGCGCTCTTTCTCTCTCCCTCTCCCTCTCCCTCTGTCTCTGTCTCTGTCTCTGTCTCTCTCTCTCTCTCTCTCTCTCTCTCTCTGTCTCTCTCTCTCTCTCTCTCTCTCTCTCTCTCTCTCTCTCTATCTCTGGCGCGCGCGCTCTTTCTCTCTCCCTCTGTCTCTGTCTCTCCCTCTGTCTCTGTCTCTGTCTCTGTCTCTCTCTCTCTCTCTCTATCTCTTCTCTCTCTCTCTCTCTCTCTCTCTCTCTCTCTCTCTCTCTCTCTATCTCTGCTCTCTCTGGCGCGCGCTCTTTTTCTCTCTCCCTCTCCCTCTCCCTCTGTCTCTGTCTCTGTCTCTGTCTCTCTCTCTCTCTCTCTCTCTCTATTCTCTGTCTCTCTCTCTCTCTCTCTCTCTCTCTCTCTCTCTCTCTCTCTCTCTCTCTCTCTATCTCTGCTCTCTCTCTGGCTGCGCTCTTTCTCTCTCCCTCTCCCTCTCCCTCTCCCTCTCCTCTGTCTCTGTCTCTGTCTCTGTCTCTCTCTCTCTCTCTCTCTCTCTCTCTCTCTCTCTCTCTCTCTCTCTCTCTCTCTCTCTCTCTCTCTCTCTCTCTCTCTCTCTCTATCTCTCTCTCTATCTCTGCTCTCTCTCTGTAGCGCGCTCTTTCTCTCTCCCTCTCCCTCTCCCTCTGTCTCTGTCTCTGTCTCTGTCTCTCTCTCTCTCTCTCTCTCTCTCTCTCTCTCTCTCTCTCTGCTCTCTGCTCTCTGCTCTCTGCTCTCTGCTCTCTCTCAATTCAATTTCATTTAAGGGATTTATTTTGATTTATTGGCATGGGAAACATGTTTACATTACATGTTTACAAAGAATAAAGACATTTCAAATGTCATAATAAATTAAATAAAATGAAAAAATGTCATAATAAATCACATCAAATTGTATTGTCACATACACATGGTTAGCAGATGTTAATGCGAGTGTAGCAGAAGTGCTTGTGCTTCTAGTTCTGCAGTAATATCTAATTACTAATATCTATCTAATTCCACAACAACTAAGAAATGAATGAGAATATGTACTTATAAATATATGGATGAGAGATGGCCGTGCGGCATAGGCAAGATGCAGTAGATGGTAGAGAGTACAGTATATATACATGAGATGATCTGTGATGTCAAATCACAAGCCAAATCTCTTCAGCCTCCTGATGCTGTCTGTGTGAGTGGACCAATTCAGTTTGTCTGTGATGTGTACGCCGAGGAACTTAAAACTTTCCACCTTATCCACTACTGTCCCATCAATGTGGATAGGGGAGCTGCTCCCTCTGCTGTTTCCTGAAGTCCACGATCATCTCCTTAGTTTTGTTGACTTTGAGTGTGAGGTTATTTCCCTGACACCACCCTCCGTGGGCCCTCACCTCCTCCCTGTAGGCCGTCTCGCCGTTGTTGGTAATCAAGCCTACCGCTTTTATGTCGTCCGCAATCTTGATGATTGAGTTGGAGGCGTGCGTGGCCTCACAGTCGTGGGTGAACAGGGAGTACAGGAGAGGGCTCAGAACGCACCCTTGAGGGTCCCCAGCTTTGAGGATCAGCGGGGTTGAGATGTTGTTACCTACCCTCACCACCTGGGGGCGTCCCGTCAGAAAGTCCAGGACCCAGTTGCACAGGGCGGGGTCGAGACCCAGGGTCTCGAGCTTAATGACGAGTTTGGAGGGTACTATGGTGTTATATGCTGAGCTGTAGTCAATGAACAGCATTCTTACATAGGTATTCCTCTTGTCCAGGTGGGTTAGGGCAGTGTGCAGTGTGGTGGCGATTACATCATCTGTGGACCTATTGGGGCGGTAAGCAAATTGGAGTGGGTCTAGGGTGTCAGGTAGGGTGGAGGTGATATGGTCCTTGACTAGTCTCTCAAAGCACTTCATGATGACGGAAGTGAGTGCTATGGGGCGGTAGTCATTTAGCTCAGTTACCTTAGCTTTCTTGGGAACAGGAACAATGGTGGCCCTCTTGAAGCATGTGGGAACAGCAGACTGGTATAAGGATGATTGAATATGTCCGAAAACACACCAGCCAGCTGGTCTGTCTCTCTCTCTCTGTGTGTGTGTGTGTGTGTGTGTGTGTGTGTGTGTGTGTGTGTGTGTGTGTGTGTGTGTGTGTGTGTGTGTGTGTGTGTGTGTGTGTGTGTGTGTGTGTGTGTGTGTGTGTGTGTGTGGTTATTTCCAGTACAGTATGTAGGAACAAGAATTGATAACATGACTGTGACTTCACTGTGTCAGGTGACTTCAGACCCAAAGGTTACTGCTTCTCCATCTGTGTTTATAGGGCACACACACACACACACACACACACGTGGCGGTTGGAGTTTGAATGGAGATAAGCCAGGCAGGGACGGATGTCATCAGGTCATAACCGTTAATTGGAGATAAGATTATATGAAACGAGCAGACAAACACACAACAGCTCTGTTCATACTTCAGACAAACAATATTATACAAGTCAGGTGTACAAGTATTACAACGTTACAAATAGTCAGAGAAAGTTAGCACCAGTTCTCTAACTATACTGTAGATATGTGCTTCTCCATCTCTCCACTAGGGGCGCTGTATCCAGGAGCCAGCTATACCTACCACTGGCTATATAATAATATAATACTCCATCTCTCCACTAGGGGCGCTGTATCCAGGAGCCAGCTATACCTTCCACTGGCTATATAATAATATAATACTCCATCTCTCCACTAGGGGCGCTGTATCCAGACGGTACATCAGACAGACTGAAGCAGGATGACAGTGTTGGCCCCGGGGCCAGCTATACGTACCGCTGGGAGGTGCGTCCTGAGTTCTCCCCTACAGAGGGAGACGCAGCCTGTCTGACCTGGGTATACCACTCACATGTAGAGGCTCCTAGAGATATCACTTCTGGACTCATAGGAGCTCTGCTCACCTGCAAGAAAGGTTTGTGTGTTCCCCTACCTTCAACACTTATTATACTCACCTGAGAGAAGGGTCTGTGGGATGGTGTGTGTGTGTCTGTGTGTGTGTGTGTCTGTGTTAACCTGTGAACTACCTATGAACCCTACATAAATTAATACACATTAATGTAAAGTGTTGCCATCATACCTTAATCTGTATTGAGATTAAGAGGTTGTTGTGATGTTTAATGTATAGATGTAAATCTGGTGTTGTGTTAACCAGGTATCCTGACACAGGAGGGTCGTGTAGATGTAGACAGAGACGTTGTTCTGATGTTCAACGTGGTGGATGAGTCTATGAGCTGGTACCAGGAACACAACATCCAGACCTTCTGTTCTGACCCCGCCTCCGTCGACCCTGATGACCCAGACTTCCAGGAGTCCAACATGATGCATGGTGGGTAATCAAGCCTTGCCTGCTAGAACAAACCCTAAAAACACCTCCCTTTCTTTCACCCCTCCTCCCCCATTTCACCCCTTCTCCCCCATCTCTCCCACAAGTCCTTAGGGTTAGTTAGGGTCAGTAGTGAGAGGTCACCGTTAGGGTCAGTAGTGAGAGGTCACCGATGCCCCTCACATAAAAAGGTTTTTACTAAACGTGAAGAACAGTTTATTCTCAAAATAAGATATTTATTTTGAATAAATAGATATATACACAAACAGGTTAGAACATTTAAAACAAGGGTTATAACAAGGGTTGAAGACAAGGGTTAAGACAAGGGTTAAGACAAGGGTTAAAGTTTGTGACCTCAAATACAACAAACAGGCTCACCTCTCAAATCTAATTGTAATCTAATGTTATTTGTCACATGCTTCGTACACAATGTTTGGTTTTCTCAGTCGATGTGGTGGGGTACTAGGTAATTGAGTAGTACTATGTACACAGTGCGGTTGGGGTACTTGGTAATTGAGTAGTACTATGTACACAGTGCAGTTGGGGTACTAGGTAATTGAGTAGTACTATGTACACAGTGCAGTTGGGGTACTTGGTAATTGAGTAGTACTATGTACACAGTGCAGTTGGGGTACTTGGTAATTGAGTAGTACTATTGTAAAGTGGCTGTTCCACTGGATGTCATAAGGTGTATGCACCAATTTGTAAGTCGCTCTGGATAAGAGCGTCTGCTAAATGACTTAAATGTAAATGTACACAGTGCAGTTGGGGTACTTGGTAATTGAGTAGTACTATGTACACAGTGCAGTTGGGGTACTTGGTAATTGAGTAGTACTATGTACACAGTGCAGTTGGGGTACTAGGTAATTGAGTAGTACTATGTACACAGTGCAGTTGGGGTACTTGGTAATTGAGTAGTACTATGTACACAGTGCAGTTGGGGTACTTGGTAATTGAGTAGTACTATGTACACAGTGCAGTTGGGGTACTTGGTAATTGAGTAGTACTATGTACACAGTGCAGTTGGGGTACTAGGTAATTGAGTAGTACTAGGTAATTGAGTAGTACATTGAGGTAATATGTACACAGTGCAGTTGGGGTACTAGGTAATTGAGTAGTACTAGGTAATTGAGTAATACTAGGTAAATGAGTAGTACATTGAGGTAATTTGTACACAGTGCAGTTGGGGTACTAGGTAATTGAGTAGTACTATGTACACAGTGCAGTTGGGGTACTAGGTAATTGAGTAGTACTATGTACACAGTGCAGTTGGGGTACTAGGTAATTGAGTTGTACATTGAGGTAATATGTACACAGTGCAGTTGGGGTACTAGGTAATTGAGTAGTACATTGAGGTAATTTGTACACAGTGCAGTTGGGGTACTAGGTAATTGAGTAATACATTTTACATTACATTTAAGTCATTTAGCAGACGCTCTTATCCAGAGCGACTTACAAATTGGTGCATTCACCTTATGACATCCAGTGGAACAGCCACTTTACAATAGTGCATCTAAATCTTTTTAGGGGGGTGAGAAGGATTACTTATCCTATCCTAGGTATTCCTTAAAGAGGTGGGCTTTCAGGTGTCTCCGGAAGGTGGTGATTGACTCCGCTGTCCTGGCGTCGTGAGGGAGTGTGTTCCACCATTGGGGAGCCAGAGCAGCGAACAGTTTTGACTGGGCTGAGCGGGAACTGTACTTCCTCAGTGGTAGGGAGGCGAGCAGGCCAGAGGTGGATGAACGCAGTGCCCTTGTTTGGGTGTAGGGCCTGATCAGAGCCTGGAGGTACTGAGGTGCCGTTCCCCTCACAGCTCCGTAGGCAAGCACCATGGTCTTGTAGCGGATGCGTGCTTCAACTGGAAGCCAGTGGAGAGAGCGGAGGAGCGGGGTGACGTGAGAGAACTTGGGAAGGTTGAACACCAGACGGGCTGCGGCGTTCTGGATGAGTTGTAGGGGTTTAATGGCACAGGCAGGGAGCCCAGCCAACAGCGAGTTACAGTAATCCAGACGGGAGATGACAAGTGCCTGGATTAGGACCTGCGCCGCTTCCTGTGTGAGGCAGGGTCGTACTCTGCGGATGTTGTAGAGCATGAACCTACAGGAACGGGCCACCGCCTTGATGTTAGTTGAGAACGACAGGGTGTTGTCCAGGATCACGCCAAGGTTCTTAGCGCTCTGGGTACTAGTGTAGTACTAGGTAAATGAGTAGTACATTGAGGTAATATGCACACAGTGCAGTTGGGGTACTAGGTCATTGAGTAATACTAGGTAAATGAGTAGTACATTGAGGTAATATGTACACAGTGCAGTTGGGGTACTAGGTAATTGAGTAGTACTAGGTAAATGAGTAGTACATTGAGGTAATATGCACACAGTGCAGTTGGGGTACTAGGTCATTGAGTAATACTAGGTAAATGAGTAATACTAGGTAAATGAGTAATACTAGGTAAATGAGTAATACTAGGTAAATGAGTAATACTAGGTAAATGAGTAATACTAGGTAAATGAGTAGTACTAGGTAAATGAGTAGTACATTGAGGTAATATGCACACAGTGCAGTCTGAAAGTATTCAGACCCCTTCAGTTTTTCCACATTTTGTTAAGTTACAGCCTTACTCTAATATTATTTTATTTTTTAAATTCAATGTGAACACAAAAGCCCATAATGACAAAGGGAAAACAGGTTTTTAAATGTTTGCAAATATATAAAAAATAAAAAACATAAAATACATTATTTACATTAGTATTCAGACCCTTTGCTAAGAGACTGGATATTGAGCTCAGGTGCATCCTGTTTCCATTGATCATCCTTGAGATGTTTCTACAACTTTATTGGGGTCCACCTGTGGTAAATTCAATTGATTGGACATGATTTAGAAAGACACACATGTCTATATAAGGTCCCACCGTTGACAGTGCATGTCAGAGCAATAACCAATCCATAACAGCAGTGTTGGTAATATGGTGTGTGTGTGTGTGTGTGTGTCTGTGTGTGTGTGTGTAGAGTCAGTGTGTGTGTGTGTGTGTGTGTGTGTGTGTGTGTGTGTGTGTGTGTGTGTGTGTGTGTGTGTGTGTGTGTGTGTGTGTGTGTGGTGTCAGTATGCATGTGTGTATGTGTTATTTGTGTGTGGGTGTATGTAGTGTGTGTGTGTAGTCAGTGTAAGTGTGTGTATAGAGCCAGTGTAAGTGTGTGTATAGAGTCAGTGTAAGTGTGTGTGTATAGAGTCAGTGTAAGTGTGTGTGTGTAGTCAGTGTAAGTGTGTGTATAGAATCAGTGTAAGTGTGTGTGTATAGAGTCAGTGTAAGTGTGTGTGTATAGAGTCAGTGTAAGTGTGTGTGTGTAGTCAATGTAAGTGTGTGTGTGTAGTCAGTGTAAGTGTGTGTATAGAGCCAGTGTAAGTGTGTGTGTATAGAATCAGTGTAAGTGTGTGTGTAGAGTCAGTGTAAGTGTGTGTGTATAGAGTCAGTGTAAGTGTGTGTGTAGAGTCAGTGTAAGTGTGTGTGTAGAGTCAGTGTAAGTGTGTATAGAGTCAGTGTAAGTGTGTGTGTGTAGAGTCAGTGTAAGTGTGTGTGTGTAGAGTCAGTGTGTGTGTGTGTGTAGAGTCAGTGTAAGTGTGTGTGTAGAGTCAGTGTAAGTGTGTGTGTAGAGTCAGTGTAAGTGTGTGTGTATAGAGTCAGTGTAAGTGTGTGTGTAGAGTCAGTGTAAGTGTGTGTATAGAGTCAGTGTAAGTGTGTGTGTGTGTAGAGTCAGTGTAAGTGTGTGTGTAGAGTCAGTGTAAGTGTGTATAGAGTCAGTGTAAGTGTGTGTGTGTATAGAGTCAGTGTAAGTGTGTGTGTGTAGAGTCAGTGTAAGTGTGTGTGTGTAGAGTCAGTGTAAGTGTGTGTGTAGAGTCAGTGTAAGTGTGTGTGTGTAGAGTCAGTGTAAGTGTGTGTGTATAGAGTCAGTGTAAGTGTGTGTGTATAGAGTCAGTGTAAGTGTGTGTGTATAGAGTCAGTGTAAGTGTGTGTATAGAGTCAGTGTAAGTGTGTGTGTGTAGAGTCAGTGTAAGTGTGTGTGTGTAGAGTCAGTGTAAGTGTGTGTGTGTAGAGTCAGTGTAAGTGTGTGTGTATAGAGTCAGTGTAAGTGTGTGTGTGTAGAGTCAGTGTAAGTGTGTGTGTATAGAGTCAGTGTAAGTGTGTGTGTATAGAGTCAGTGTAAGTGTGTGTGTATAGAGTCAGTGTAAGTGTGTGTGTAGAGTCAGTGTAAGTGTGTGTGTAGAGTCAGTGTAAGTGTGTGTGTATAGAGTCAGTGTAAGTGTGTGTGTATAGAGTCAGTGTAAGTGTGTGTGTGTAGAGTCAGTGTAAGTGTGTGTGTAGAGTCAGTGTAAGTGTGTGTGTATAGAGTCAGTGTAAGTGTGTGTGTGTAGAGTCAGTGTAAGTGTGTGTGTGTGTAGAGTCAGTGTAAGTGTGTGTGTGTAGAGTCAGTGTAAGTGTGTGTGTATAGAGTCAGTGTAAGTGTGTGTAGAGTCAGTGTAAGTGTGTGTATAGAGTAAGTGTGTGTGTATAGAGTCAGTGTAAGTGTGTGTGTGTATAGAGTAAGTGTGTGTGTATAGAGTCAGTGTAAGTGTGTGTGTGTAGAGTCAGTGTAAGTGTGTGTGTATAGAATCAGTGTAAGTGTGTGTGTGTGTGTGTATAGAGTCAGTGTGTGTGTGTGTGTATAGAGTCAGTGTAAGTGTTTGTGTGTGTAGAGTCAGTGTAAAAAAGGGTCTTGTTTACCAGTCTTGTATACCAGTCTTGTTTACCAGTCTTGTTTACCAGTCTTGTTTACCAGTCTTGTATACCAGTCTTGTATACCAGTCTTGTTTACCAGTCTTGTTTACCAGTCTTGTTTACCAGTCTTGTTTACCAGTCTTGTTTACCAGTCTTGTTTACCAGTCTTGTATACCAGTCTTGTTTACCAGTCTTGTATACCAGTCTTGTATACCAGTCTTGTATACCAGTCTTGTTTACCAGTCTTGTTTACCAGTCTTGTTCAGCATTCTTGTTCAGCATTCTTGTTGAACTTTTTGAAGATCTGAGGGCCCATGACAAATATCTTTAGCCTCCTGAGGGGAGAGAGGAGTTGTTATGCCCTCTTCACAACTTTGGTGGTGTGTTTGGACCATGATAGATCCTTAGTGATGTGGACACTGAGGAATTTGAAGCACTCAACCTGCTCCACCACAGTCCCGTCAATGTGAGAGAGAGAGAGAGAGAGAGAGAGAGAGAGAGAGAGAGAGAGAGAGAGAGAGAGAGAGAGAGAGAGAGAGAGAGAGAGAGAGAGAGAGAGAGAGAGAGAGAGAGAGAGAGAGAGAGAGAGAGAGAGAGAGAGAGAGAGAGAGAGAGAGAGAGAGAGAGAGAGAGAGAGAGAGAGAGAGAGAGAGAGAGAGAGAGAGAGAGAGAGAGAGAGAGAGAGAGAGAGAGAGAGAGAGAGAGAGAGAGAGAGAGAGAGAGAGAAAATCTGTTCAGTCTACTGAGGGTGTAGAGGTGCTCCAACTCCCTAATGGCATTTCTCCAGCAAACATTTACACACCTGTGTCTGATTCAGGCAATTAGTGAGAGAAGCCAACAATTAGCCAACCTGTTCTAACAAGAAAACATTCAATTAAAGACAATCAAGAGGTTGAAGTGAAATGGTGGAAACGATATGAAGGTATCACTACTAGATAGCAGACTCGTAACGTACACAGCAAGACGGGGGTTTTGTCTGTTCACATTGTCACAGCCCCTTGTCAACTGTTCACATTGTCACAGCCCCTTGTCAGTCCTGGGAACTGTTCACATTGTCACAGCCCCTTGTCAGTCCTGGGAACTGTTCACATTGTCACAGCCCCTTGTCAGTCCTGGGAACTGTTCACATTGTCACAGCCCCTTGTCAGTCCTGGGAACTGTTCACATTGTCACAGCCCCTTGTCAGTCCTGGGAACTGTTCACATTGTCACAGCCCCTTGTCAGTCCTGGGAACTGTTCACATTGTCACAGCCCCTTGTCAGTCCTGGGAACTGTTCACATTGTCACAGCTCCTTGTCAGTCCTGGGAACTGTTCACATTGTCACAGCCCCTTGTCAGTCCTGGGAACTGTTCACATTGTCACAGCTCCTTGTCAGTCCTGGGAACTGTTCACATTGTCACAGCCCCTTGTCAGTCCTGGGAACTGTTCACATTGTCACAGCCCCTTGTCAGTGCTGGGAACTGTGTCAGTTATGGGCAACACCATTCTTTGTGTCTGTCCACCCTCTTGTTGTCCTCTTGCCAGGACTTGTACATGATATACTTTGTGACTGGTAATACAAGGAGATACATCCTCAGATCTTCTAATCTCATTTATAAACTGAATGTTCCCTCTCGTCTCCCCCATGTCCTGAATATCCCTGACTAGCAGGCTGAATACTGTGACAGAATGTCTCCTCTCCTCTCGTCTCCCCATGTCCTGAATATCCCTGACTAGCAGGCTGAATACTGTGACAGAATGTCTCCTCTCCTCTCGTCTCCCCATGTCCTGAATATCCCTGACTAGCAGGCTGAATACTGTGACAGAATGTCCCCTCTCCTCCTGTCTCCCCATGTCCTGAATGTCCCTGACTAGCAGGCTGAATACTGTGACAGAATGTCTCCTCTCCTCTCCTCTCCCCATGACCTGAATGTCCCTGACTAGCAGGCTGAATACTGTGACAGAATGTCTCCGTCTCCCCATGTCCGGAATGTCCCTGACTAGCAGGCTGAATACTGTGACAGAATGTCCCCTCTCGTCTCCCCATGTCCTGAATGTCCCTGACTAGCAGGCTGAATACTGTGACAGAATGTCTCGTCTCCCCATGTCCGGAATGTCCCTGACTAGCAGGCTGAATACTGTGACAGAATGTCCCCTCTCGTCTCCCCATGTCCTGAATGTCCCTGACTAGCAGGCTGAATACTGTGACAGAATGTCTCCTCTCCTCTCGTCTCCCCATGTCCTGAATGTCCCTGACTAGCAGGCTGAATACTGTGACAGAATGTCTCCTCTCCTCTCGTCTCCCCATGTCCTGAATGTCCCTGACTAGCAGGCTGAATACTGTGACAGAATGTCCCCTCTCCTCCTGTCTCCCCATGTCCTGAATGTCCCTGACTAGCAGGCTGAATACTGTGACAGAATGTCTCCTCCTGTCTCCCCATGTCCTGAATGTCCCTGACTAGCAGGCTGAATACTGTGACAGAATGTCTCCTCCTGTCTCCCCATGTCCTGAATGTCCCTGACTAACAGGCTGAATACTGTGACAGAATGTCTCCTCCTGTCTCCCCATGTCCTGAATGTCCCTGACTAGCAGGCTGAATACTGTGACAGAATGTCTCCTCCTGTCTCCCCATGTCCTGAATGTCCCTGACTAGCAGGCTGAATACTGTGACAGAATGTCTCCCTGACTCTCGTCTGTCCTGGCAGCCCTGTAAAGGGGACATGTTTTGCAACCTGCCTGCCCAGCTGGTCTAGTGAAATGGATTATCAGTAACAGATGCAGACTCTAGTAGAAGCCTTGACCCATTGTTCGCCCGTCTTGAAATAGCTGATGTCCATTCTGCCTCCCAGGAGAGTTTTCAGCTGTTATCGTGAATACTGTAAACATTCCACCTCAGGGAACAACAGCATGTGAACCCTTTGGAGTTGCCTGGATTTCAGTATAAATTGGTCATAAAATTGGATCTAATCTTCATCTAAGACACAACAATAGACAAACACAGTCTGCTTAATCTAATAACACACACACAATTATACACAATTATTCAGTTTGCATGTCTTTTATTGAACGCACGGTGTAAACATTCATAGTGCATTGTGGGAAAAGTATGTGAACACCTTTACTAACTGGTTGACCCTCCTTTGGCAGCAATAACCTCAACCAACCGTTTTCTGTAGTTGCGGATGAGACCCGCACAACGGTCGGGAGGAATTTTGAAAAACTGTTTCAGTTCAGCAATATTCTTGGGATGTCTGGTGTGAACCACTCTCGAGGTCACAGCATCTCAATCGGGTTAAGGTCAGGACTCTGACTGGGCCACTCAGGTTAAGGTCAGGACTCTGACTGGGCCACTCAGGTTAAGGTCAGGACTCTGACTGGGCCACTCCAGAAGGTGTATTTTCCTCTGTTGAAGCCATTCTGTTGTTGATTTACTTCTGTGTTTTGGGCCGTTGTCCTGTTGCATCACCCAACTTCTGTTGAGCTTCAATTGGCGGACAGATAGGGAGGTCAGAGACCTGGCCGTGTGGTTCCAGGACAACAATCTCTCCTTCAACGTGATCAAGATAAAGGAGATGATTGTGGACTACAGGAAAAAGAGGACAGAGCACGAACCCCCATTCTCATCAAAGGGGCTGTAGTGGAGCAGGTTGAGAGCTTCAGGTTTCTTGGTGTCCACATCACCAACAAACTATCATGGTCCAAACACACCAACACAGTCGTAAAGAGGGCACAACTAAATCTATTCCCCCTCAGGAGACTGGAAAGATTTGTCATGGGTCCTCAGATCCTCAAAAGGTTCTACAACTGCACCATCGAGAGCATCCTGACTGGTTGAATCACTGCCTGGTATGGCAACTGCTCGGCCTCCGACTGCAAGGCATTACAGAGGGTAGTGCGTACTGCCCAGTAGATCACTGGGGCCAAGCTTCCATTCAATCCAGGACCTCTATACCAGGCGGTATCAGAGGAAGCCCTCAGCCCCTTATTTCTCAATTTCCGCCTGAATGACGTGCCCAAAGTAAACTACCTATAGCTCAGGCCGTGAAGCCAGGATATGTATATAATTGGTACCATTGGAAAGGAAACACTTTGGAGTTTGTACAAATGTTTAAATAATGTAGGAGAATATAACACCATAGATATGGTAGGAGAAAATCCAAAGTAAAACCAACTGGATTTTTTTTTTTGAGAGACCATCCTCTTAGAAATGCAACAGAAAGGTCATATTAATAATTAGCTCCCTGGATGCAATTCCTATGGTTTCCACAGGGTGTCAGCAGTCTATGTTCAAGGTTTCAGACTTGTAACTTGAAAAACGAATAACAGATAACAGTTTTAGTAGAAGGACACAGTCTTGGAAATCCGTGTTTGCGTGCGCCATGAAGAAATTACGCACCTACTAAAATTGGTTTCCTATTGAACATACTTCTTTACGAAATAAATATTATAGTTTGATTACATTTTAGGGTATCTTACGAGTAAATAGAAATGTATTTTGACTTGTTGAAACAAAGTTTAGGGGTAGATTTTCAGATTCCTTTCTCTGCATGTTGAACGAGTGGATTACTCAAATCGATGGCGCCAACTAAATGTACTTTTTGGGATGTAAAGAAGGATTTTATCTAACAAAATGACACTGCGTGTTATAGCTGGGACCCTTTGGATGACAAACCAGAGGAAGATTTTCAAAAAGTAAGTGAATATTTCATCTTTATACTTGAGGTCGACCGATTTTCAACGCCGATACTGAAAAAAAGGACAAAAAAAATATATATATATATTTTACATTTATTTGTAATAATGACAATTACAACAATACTGAATGAACACTTATTTTAACTTAATATAATACATCAATAAAATCAATTTAGCCTCAAATAAATAATGAAACATGTTCAATTTGGTTTAAATAATGCAAAAACAAAGTGTTGGAGAAGAACGTAAAAGTGCAATATGTGCCATGTCAGAAAGCTAACGTTTCAGTTCCTTGCTCAGAACATGAGAACATATGAAAGCTGGTGGTTCCTTTTAACATGAGTCTTCAATATTCCCAGGTAAGAAGTTTTAGGTTGTAGTTATTATAGGAATTATAGGACTATTTCTCTCTATTCCATTTGTATTCCATATACACCCCGCTAACTAGCTAGCCATTTCACATCGGTGACACCAGCCTAATCTTGGGAGTTGATAGGCTTGAAGTCATAAACAACTGCTGGCAAAACGCACAAAAGTGCTGTTTGAATGAATGCTTACGAGCCTGCTGGTGCCTACCATCGCTCAGTCAGACTGCTCTATGAAATCATAGACTTAATTATAACATAAAAACACACAGAAATGCGAGCCTTAGGTCATTAATATGGTCGAATCCGGAAACTATCATCTCGAAAACAAGACGTTTATTCTTT
>NW_026288280.1:200000-230000 GCF_023373465.1 Oncorhynchus keta
TTGCTACCCGAGGACAGCCCCATCCATCCTAGGTCCAAAACGTTGCTACCCGAGGACAGCCCCATCCATCCCAGGTCCAAAACGTTGCTAACCGAAAACAGCCCCATCCATCCCAGGTCCAAAACGTTGCTAACCGAAAACAGCCCCATCCATCCCAGGTCCAAAACGTTGCTAACCGAGGACAGCCCCATCCATCCCAGGTCCAAAACGTTGCTAACCGAGGACAGCCCCATCCATCCCAGGTCCAAAACGTTGCTACCCGAGGACAGCCCCATCCATCCCAGGTCCAAAACGTTGCTAACCGAGGACAGCCCCATCCATCCCAGGTCCAAAACGTTGCTAACCGAGGACAGCCCCATCCATCCCAGGTCCAAAACGTTGCTAACCGAGGACAGCCTCATCCATCCCAGGTCCAAAACGTTGCTCACCGAGGACAGCCCCATCCATCCCAGGTCCAAAACGTTGCTACCCGAGGACGGCCCCATCCATCTCAGGTCCAAAACGTTGCTACCCGAGGACAGCCCCATCCATCCCAGGTCCAAAACGTTGCTCACCGAGGACAGCCCCATCCATCCCAGGTCCAAAACGTTGCTACCCGAGGACGGCCCCATCCATCTCAGGTCCAAAACGTTGCTACCCGAGGACAGCCCCATCCATCCCAGGTCCAAAACGTTGCTCACCGAGGACAGCCCCATCCATCCCAGGTCCAAAACGTTGCTACCCGAGGACGGCCCCATCCATCCCAGGTCCAAAACGTTGCTACCCGAGGACAGCCCCATCCATCCCAGGTCCAAAACGTTGCTTCCCGAGAAGGATGAGTGGGATCTTAGTCTTGCACTGTATATTATTAGCTGCCATTCAGTCCTTTGGGCAATAAAATAGATGAGCTCAGGGCGAGGATGTCCTTCCAAAGAGACATAAGAGACTAACAATCTGCTTTTATGGAAACGTGAGGTATCTCTGGATATATTGCCCCCTGTCCATTCAACCAGCGGGGTTCTCCATCCATCACGCGGACAGGCACAAAAGACCTCTCAGGGAAACAAAGAGATGTATGGACGTGTCTCATGATTAACATCTCATGGTGGGATTGACGTACAGGAACTCAAGCCCTTTTGTTCTCCCGATCTGAATATCTCACCAACAAATGCCGACCGCATTCCCCCTCAGGCTGACACAACAACAGCTCTCAAGGAACTACACTGGAATTGGAATACACATACCCTGAGACTGAATTTATTGACCCCTTTTGACTTTAATGAAGTAAATCTGAGGAAAACACTCTGGAAGTTCTATCAACACATCTCCTTTGCTACTGGCGGCAAGAGCATTCTTAACCATTGCTACTCTTCCTTCTGGGATGGCTACAAGGACCTCCCCCCGCCTTCCCTTCTGGAAATCTGACCACACATTCATACTGCTCCTCCCCGCCTATATGCAGAAACTTAAGCAGGAAGCACCTGTGGTAAGGACTGTTCAATGTTGGTCTGGACTGTTCAGGACTGTTCAACCTCTGGGAATAATATCGACGTATACACTGACTCGGTGACTGGGTTCATCAGGAAGTGGATAGAGGACGTTGTTCCCACTGTGACAGGGGTTCATCAGGAAGTGGATAGAGGACGTTGTTCCCACTGTGACTGGGTTCATCAGGAAGTGGATAGAGGATGTTGTTCCCACTGTGACTGGGTTCATCAGGAAGTGGATAGAGGACGTTGTTCCCACTGTGACAGGGGTTCATCAGGAAGTGGATAGAGGACGTTGTTCCCACTGTGACTGGGTTCATCAGGAAGTGGATAGAGGACGCTGTTCCCGCTGTGACTGGGTTCATCAGGAAGTGGATAGAGGACGTTGTTCCCACTGTGACTGGGTTCATCAGGAAGTGGATAGAGGACGTTGTTCCCACTGTGACAGGGGTTCATCAGGAAGTGGATAGAGGACGTTGTTCCCACTGTGACTGGGTTCATCAGGAAGTGGATAGAGGACGTTGTTCCCGCTGTGACTGGGTTCATCAGGAAGTGGATAGAGGACGTTGTTCCCACTGTGACTGGGTTCATCAGGAAGTGGATAGAGGACGTTGTTCCCACTGTGACTGGGTTCATCAGGAAGTGGATAGAGGACGTTGTTCCCACTGTGACGGGGGTTCATCAGGAAGTGGATAGAGGACGTTGTTCCCACTGTGACTGGGTTCATCAGGAAGTGGATAGAGGACGTTGTTCCCACTGTGACTGGGTTCATCAGGAAGTGGATAGAGGACGTTGTTCCCACTGTGACTGGGTTCATCAGGAAGTGGATAGAGGACGTTGTTCCCACTGTGACTGGGTTCATCAGGAAGTGGATATAGGACGTGATTCTCGCTGTGACTTGGTTCATCAGGAAGTGGATAGAGGACGTTGTTCCCACTGTGACTGGGTTCATCAGGAAGTGGATAGAGGATGTTGTTCCCACTGTGACTGGGTTCATCAGGAAGTGGATAGAGGACGTTGTTCCCACTGTGACTGGGTTCATCAGGAAGTGGATATAGGACGTGATTCTCGCTGTGACTTGGTTCATCAGGAAGTGGATAGAGGACGTTGTTCCCACTGTGACTGGGTTCATCAGGAAGTGGATATAGGACGTGATTCTCGCTGTGACTTGGTTCATCAGGAAGTGGATAGAGGACGCTGTTCCCACTGTGACTGGGTTCATCAGGAAGTGGATAGAGGACGTTGTTCACACTGTGACTGGGTTCATCAGGAAGTGGATAGAGGATGTTGTTCCCACTGTGACTGGGTTCATCAGGAAGTGGATAGAGGACGTTGTTCCCACTGTGACTGGGTTCATCAGGAAGTGGATAGAGGACGCTGTTCCCACTGTGACTGGGTTCATCAGGAAGTGGATAGAGGACGCTGTTCCCACTGTGACTGGGTTGAGAAGGAACAGAAAGGAACTATATAAACCAGTACTTTTTGAGGTTTGAACCGGTTCAGAACTTTATTTTGCAGGTCAGTGCAACAGAACAGAAAAAAATGGTTTTGTTCAGAACGAAACGTTTGGAAAATTATTTTGGTTCCAACCACTGCTTAAATGTACTTACTAGTAACAGAGCATGAAAGTACTACATATTTTGTTAGTAAATATACAGTCACAAAATCTCCTGGTGGTCATTTTGAGGAATTGTTCAGCAGTCTTATGGCTTGGTGGTAGACGCTATCTAGGTAAGTACAAGTAAGTAAGAAGGTACAAGAAGTACCAGCTAATAACTCTGTAATACCTAGTCACACCACTAGTACCAGCTAATACCTAGTCACACCACTAGTACCAGCTAATACTTAGTCACACCACTAGTACCAGCTAATACTTAGTCACACCACTAGTACCAGCTAATAACTCTGTAAATACCTAGTCACACCACTAGTACCAGCTAATACCTCTGTAAATACTTAGTCACACCACTAGTACCAGCTAATACCTCTGTAAATACTTAGTCACACCACTAGTACCAGCTAATACCTCTGTAAATACCTAGTCACACCACTAGTACCAGCTAATACCTAGTCACACCACTAGTACCAGCTAATACCTCTGTAAATACCTAGTCACACCACTAGTACCAGCTAATACTTAGTCACACCACTAGTACCAGCTAATACTTAGTCACACCACTAGTACCAGCTAATACCTAGTCACACCACTAGTACCAGCTAATACTTAGTCACACCACTAGTACCAGCTAATACTTAGTCACACCACTAGTACCAGCTAATACTTAGTCACACCACTAGTACCAGCTAATACTTAGTCACACCACTAGTACCAGCTAATACCTAGTCACACCACTAGTACCAGCTAATACTTAGTCACACCACTAGTACCAGCTAATACTTAGTCACACCACTAGTACCAGCTAATACTTAGTCACACCACTAGTACCAGCTAATACTTAGTCACACCACTAGTACCAGCTAATACTTAGTCACACCACTAGTACCAGCTAATACTTAGTCACACCACTAGTACCAGCTAATACCTAGTCACATCACTAGTACCAGCTAATACTTAGTCACACCACTACTACCAGCTAATACCTAGTCACACCACTAGTACCAGCTAATACCTAGTCACACCACTAGTACCAGCTAATACTTAGTCACATCACTAGTACCAGCTAATACTTAGTCACACCACTAGTACCAGCTAATACCTAGTCACACCACTAGTACCAGCTAATACCTAGTCACACCACTAGTACCAGCTAATACTTAGTCACACCACTAGTACCAGCTAATACTTAGTCACACCACTAGTACCAGCTAATACTTAGTCACACCACTAGTACCAGCTAATACTTAGTCACACCACTAGTACCAGCTAATACCTAGTCACACCACTAGTACCAGCTAATACTTAGTCACACCACTAGTACCAGCTAATACTTAGTCACACCACTAGTACCAGCTAATACTTAGTCACACCACTAGTACCAGCTAATACTTAGTCACACCACTAGTACCAGCTAATACTTAGTCACACCACTAGTACCAGCTAATACCTAGTCACACCACTAGTACCAGCTAATACTTAGTCACACCACTAGTACCAGCTAATACTTAGTCACACCACTAGTACCAGCTAATACTTAGTCACACCACTAGTACCAGCTAATACCTAGTCACACCACTAGTACCAGCTAATACTTAGTCACACCACTAGTACCAGCTAATACTTAGTCACACCACTAGTACCAGCTAATACTTAGTCACACCACTAGTACCAGCTAATACTTAGTCACACCACTAGTACCAGCTAATACTTAGTCACACCACTAGTACCAGCTAATACTTAGTCACACCACTAGTACCAGCTAATACTTAGTCACACCACTAGTACCAGCTAATACCTAGTCACACCACTAGTACCAGATAATACTTAGTCACACCACTAGTACCAGCTAATACTTAGTCACACCACTAGTACCAGATAATACTTAGTCACACCACTAGTACCAGCTAATACCTAGTCACACCACTAGTACCAGCTAATACCTAGTCACACCACTAGTACCAGCTAATACCTAGTCACACCACTAGTACCAGCTAATACCTAGTCACACCACTAGTACCAGCTAATACCTAGTCACACCACTAGTACCAGCTAATACCTAGTCACACCACTAGTACCAGCTAATACCTAGTCACACCACTAGTACCAGCTAATACCTAGTCACACCACTAGTACCAGCTAATACCTAGTCACACCACTAGTACCAGCTAATACCTAGTCACACCACTAGTACCAGCTAATACTTAGTCACACCACTAGTACCAGCTAATACTTAGTCACACCACTAGTACCAGCTAATACTTAGTCACACCACTAGTACCAGCTAATACTTAGTCACACCACTAGTACCAGCTAATACTTAGTCACACCACTAGTACCAGCTAATACTTAGTCACACCACTAGTACCAGCTAATACTTAGTCACACCACTAGTACCAGCTAATACTTAGTCACACCACTAGTACCAGCTAATACTTAGTCACACCACTAGTACCAGCTAATACTTAGTCACACCACTAGTACCAGCTAATACTTAGTCACACCACTAGTACCAGCTAATACTTAGTCACACCACTAGTACCAGCTAATACTTAGTCACACCACTAGTACCAGCTAATACTTAGTCACACCACTAGTACCAGCTAATACTTAGTCACACCACTAGTACCAGCTAATACCTAGTCACACCACTAGTACCAGCTAATACTTAGTCACACCACTAGTACCAGCTAATACCTAGTCACACCACTAGTACCAGCTAATACTTAGTCACACCACTAGTACCAGCTAATACTTAGTCACACCACTAGTACCAGCTAATACTTAGTCACACCACTAGTACCAGCTAATACTTAGTCACACCACTAGTACCAGCTAATACTTAGTCACACCACTAGTACCAGCTAATACTTAGTCACACCACTAGTACCAGCTAATACTTAGTCACACCACTAGTACCAGCTAATACTTAGTCACACCACTAGTACCAGCTAATACTTAGTCACACCACTAGTACCAGCTAATACTTAGTCACACCACTAGTACCAGCTAATACTTAGTCACACCACTAGTACCAGCTAATACCTAGTCACACCACTAGTACCAGCTAATACTTAGTCACACCACTAGTACCAGCTAATACTTAGTCACACCACTAGTACCAGCTAATACTTAGTCACACCACTAGTACCAGCTAATACTTAGTCACACCACTAGTACCAGCTAATACTTAGTCACACCACTAGTACCAGCTAATACTTAGTCACATCACTAGTACCAGCTAATACCTAGTCACACCACTAGTACCAGCTAATACCTAGTCACACCACTAGTACCAGCTAATACTTAGTCACACCACTAGTACCAGCTAATACTTAGTCACACCACTAGTACCAGCTAATACTTAGTCACACCACTAGTACCAGCTAATACTTAGTCACACCACTAGTACCAGCTAATACTTAGTCACACCACTAGTACCAGCTAATACTTAGTCACACCACTAGTACCAGCTAATACTTAGTCACACCACTAGTACCAGCTAATACTTAGTCACACCACTAGTACCAGCTAATACTTAGTCACACCACTAGTACCAGCTAATACTTAGTCACACCACTAGTACCAGCTAATACTTAGTCACACCACTAGTACCAGCTAATACCTAGTCACACCACTAGTACCAGCTAATACCTAGTCACACCACTAGTACCAGCTAATACTTAGTCACACCACTAGTACCAGCTAATACTTAGTCACACCACTAGTACCAGCTAATACTTAGTCACACCACTAGTACCAGCTAATACTTAGTCACATCACTAGTACCAGCTAATACTTAGTCACACCACTAGTACCAGCTAATACCTAGTCACACCACTAGTACCAGCTAATACCTAGTCACACCACCAGTACCAGCTAATACCTAGTCACACCACCAGTACCAGCTAATACCTAGTCACACCACTAGTACCAGCTAATACTTAGTCACACCACTAGTACCAGCTAATACTTAGTCACACCACTAGTACCAGCTAATACTTAGTCACACCACTAGTACCAGCTAATACTTAGTCACACCACTAGTACCAGCTAATACTTAGTCACACCACTAGTACCAGCTAATACTTAGTCACACCATTCCCTTTCAAAGTAATTCCTAAGAAGCACGAATTAACATACATTGTAATTTATATAATTTGTTAACATGTAATTATCCAAATAAAATATCTTCAATTCATCAGCAAGGAAGAAGCCACTGCTGCAAAACTGCCATAAAAAAGCCAGACTACGGTTTGCAACTGCACATGGGGACAAAGATTGTACTTTTTGGAGAAATGTCCTCTGGTCTGATGAAACAAAAATATAACTGTTTGGCCATAATGACCATTGTTATGTTTGGAGGAAAAAGGGGAAGGCTTGCAATCTGAAGAACACCATCCCAACTGGGAAGCACAGGGGTGGCAGCATCATGTTGTGGGGGTGCTTTGCTGCAGGAGGGACTGGTGCACTTCACAAAATAGATGGCATCATGAGGCAGGACAATGATGTGGATATATTGAAGCAACATCGAAAAGACATCAGTCAGGAAGTTAAAGCTTGGTCACAAATGGACAATGACCCCAAGCATTCTTCCAAAGTTGTGACAAAATGGCTTAATTAAGGACAACAAAGTAAAGGTATTGGAGTGGCCATCACAAAGCCCTGACCTCAAACCTGTAACGGCGTTCGTCAGTTGAAGGAGAAGCAGACCAAAATGCAGCGTGGTGGTTACTCATGTTCTTTAATGAAGAAAAGACGATACATGAAATAACAAAAACAACAAACGAAAGCGAAACCTATTACAGCCTATCTGGTGAATACTAACACAGAGACAGGAACAATCACCCACGAAAACACTAACAGAATATGGCTGCCTAAATATGGCTCCCAATCAGAGACAACGAAAATCACCTGACTCTGATTGAGAACAGCCTCAGGCAGCCATAGACTAATTAGACACCCCACAAAACCCCAAGACAAAAAACACACCACAATAACCCATGTCACACCCTGGCCTGACCAAATAAGTAAAGAAAACACAAAATACTAAGACCAAGGCGTGACAAATCCTATAGAAAATTTATGGGCAGAACTGGAAAAGTGTGTGCGAGCAAGGAGGCCTACAAACCTGACTCAGTTACACCAGCTCTGCCTGGATGAATGGGCCAAATTTCACCCAACTTATTACACCAGCTTGTGAGAAGCTTGTGGAAGGCTACCCAAACAGTTTAACCCAAGTTTAAACAACTTAAAGGCAATTAATCATTCTCTCTACTATTATTCTAACATTTCACATTCTCAAAATAAAGTGGTGATCCTCACGGACCTAAAACAGGGATTTTTACGAGGATTAAATGTCAGGAATTGTGAAAAATTTAGTTTAAATGTATTTGACTAAGGTGTATGGAAACATCTGACTTTAACTGTAACATACATGACATAGATACAACCACACACACACATCACAGCATTGCTCTTATCATATATATCTCTGTGTGTGTGTGTGTGTGTGTGTGTGTGTGTGTGTGTGTGTGTGTGTGTGTGTGTGTGTGTGTGTGTGTGTGTGTGTGTGTGTGTGTGTGTGTGTGTGTGTGTGTGTGTGTGTGTGTGTGTGTGTGTGTGTGTGTGTGTGTGTGTGTGTGTGGTGCAGAGGAACGTGGACAGGGAGTTGTTCCTGCTGTTCTCTGTCATGGATGAGAACCTGAGCTGGTACCTTCAGAGAAACATAGAGACCTATGGATCGGACCAGTCAGACCCAGACAACCAAGACTTTCAGGAGAGCAACAATATGCACGGTATGATACACACACCGGCGTGTCCACTCCTAAACTTTACCCATCAAGTTGTAGGAACTGTATACTTATAGTGCAGAACTGTCTTTTCCATTAGTTAGCACCTGTTCAACTATTTTATTATCAGTCAACTTTTGACTACTTTCTATATCTCCTCTAAGTTTAGTTGTTGATATTTTCTCCCCTCCTCTCCTCTCTCCCCTCTACTTTCTCTCCCGCTCCTCTCTTCCTCCTTTCTCCTCTCGCCCATCCTCTCCCATCCTCTCTCTCTCTCCCCTCCTCTCCTTTCTCTCCTTTCTCCCCTGCCCTCCTTTCTCCCCTCTCTCCCCTCCTCTCTCTCTCCTCCTCTCTCTCCTCTCTCCTCCTCTCCCCCTTCCTCTCCTCTCTCTCCTCTCTACTCCCTTCTCCTCTCTCCTCCCTTCTCCTCTCTCCCTCCTCTCCTCTCTCTCCCCTCCTCCCCATTCTCTCCTCTCTCTCCTCTCTACTCCCTTCTCCTCCCTTCTCCTCTCTCCACTCCTCTCCTCTCTCTCCCCTCCTCCCCATTCTCTCCTCTCTCTCCTCTCTACTCCCTTCTCCTCTCTCCTCCCTTCTCCTCTCTCCTCCCTTCTCCTCTCTCCCTCCTCTCCTCTCTCTCCCCTCCTCCCCATTCTCTCCTTCTCGCACAGTGGTGTAGTTGTTGATATCATCTCTCCCTCCTTCTCTCTCAGCGGTGAATGGCTTCATGTACGGAAACCTTCCAGGCCTGGATATGTGTTCCGGGGACAGGGTTTTGGTACACCTTTGGGCTGGGTACGGAGGTGGATATCCATGGGGTGTACTGGGAGGGAACACCTTCCAGAGACACGGTACTACCAGAGATACACTCAGCCTGTTCCCCCACACCACCGCTGCAGTCAGCATGCTGCCACACACACCTGGTACGTACACACACACACACACGCACGCACGGCGGTGTCCACGCCAGACTGTTGGCTGTGACAGAGAGTTCCTGTTATTTTTAATGGATGACCTCACTGACGTGACCTCACAGCCCACTTCCTGTGACCTGAAGAACACTTTATCAAGGGAAGTAGGAACATCTAAATTGGAGATTTGAACATAAACCAAAGTGACACTATATTGTTGCTCCTGTATGAGTACTTCCTGGAGGAAGCTAAATTCCCTCCACTACCCAAGAATAGTAAAGCCTCCTTTACTGGCTCAAATAGCCGACCAATCAGCCTGTTACCAACCCTGAGTAAACTTCTGGAAAAAATAGTGTTTGACCAGATACAATACTATTTCACAGTAAACAAATTGACAGACTTTCAGCTTATAGGGAAGGACATTCAACAAGCACAACACAAGTCTTCCATCTTTACTAACAATGGCTTTGAGTAAAGCTGAAAGGTTGTTGGATCGAATCCCCAAATGACAAATATATATTTTTTTAAATCTGTTGTTGTGCCCCGGAACAAGGCTGTTAACCAGCTGTTCCCGGTAGGACGTCATTGGAAATAAGAATTTGTTCTTAACTGACTTACCTAGTTTAATAAAGGTTTTAAAAAATAAGGCACTGCTCTACCTTCTTAACAACACTATCAACAAGGCAGGTCCTAGTTTCTACCTTCTTAACAGCACTATCAACAAGGCAGGTCCTACAGGCCCTAGTTTCTACCTTCTTAACAGCACTATCAACAAGGCAGGTCCTAGTTTCTACCTTCTTAACAACACTATCAACAAGGCAGGTCCTAGTTTCTACCTTCTTAACAACACTATCAACAAGGCAGGTCCTACAGGCCTAGTTTCTACCTTCTTAACAACACTATCAACAAGGCAGGTCCTACAGGCCCTCGTTTCTACCTTCTTAACAACACTATCAACAAGGCAGGTCCTAGTTTATACCTTCTTAACAACAACTTATCACTAATGGGGATCCATAATAAACCCCAGGAAGAGTAAATGCTGCCTTGACAGGAACTAATGGGGATCCATAATAAACCCCAGGAAGAGTAACTGCTGCCTTGGCAGGAACTAATGGTTATCCATAATAAACCCCAGGAAGAGTAGCTGCTGCCTTGGCAGGTACTAATGGGGACCCATAATAAACCCCATGAAGAGTAGCTGCTGCCTTGACAGGAACTAATGGGGATCCATAATAAACCCCAGTAAGAGTAGCTGCTGCCTTGACAGGAACTAATGGGGATCCATAATAAACCCCAGGAAGAGTAGCTGCTGTCTTGACAGGAACTAATGGGGATCCATAATAAACCCCAGGAAGAGTAGCTGCTGTCTTGGCAGGAACTAATGGGGATCCATAATAAACCCCCAGGAGGAGTAGCTGCTGCCTTGGCAGGAACTAATGAGGATCCATAATAAACCCCAGGAAGAGTAGCTGCTGCCTTGGCAGGAACTAATGAGGATCCATAATAAACCCCAGGAGGAGTAGCTGTTGCCTTGGCAGGAACTAATGGGGATCCATAATAAACCCCCAGGAGGAGTAGCTGCTGCCTTGGCAGGAACTAATGGGGATCCATAATAAACCCCAGGAAGAGTAGCTGCTGCCTTGGCAGGAACTAATGGGGATCCATAATAAACCCCCAGGAGGAATAGCTGCTGCCTTGGCAGGAACTAATGGGGATCCATAATAAACCCCAGGAAGAGTAGCTGCTGCCTTGGCAGGAACTAATGGGGATCCATAATAAACCCCCAGGAGGAGTAGCTGCTGTCTTGACAGAAACTAATGGGGATCCATAATAAACCCCAGGAGGAGTAGCTGCTGCCTTGACAGAAACTAATGGGGATCCATAATAAACCCCAGGAAGAGTAGCTGTTGCCTTGGCAGGAACTAATGGTGATCCATAATAAACCCCAGGAAGAGTAGCTGCTGCCTTGGCAGGAACTAATGGTGATCCATAATAAACCCCAGGAAGAGTAGCTGCTGCCTTGGCAGGTACTAATGGGGATCCATAATAAACCCCAGGAAGAGGAGCTGCTGCCTTGACAGGAAATAATGGGGATCCATAATAACCCCAGGAAGAGTAGCTGCTGTCTTGACAGAAACTAATGGGGATCCATAATAAACCCCAGGAAGAGTAGCTGCTGCCTTGGCAGGTACTAATGGGGATCCATAATAAACCCCAGGAAGAGTAGCTGATGCCTTGGCAGGTACTAATGGGGATCCATAATAAACCCCAGGAAGAGTAGCTGCTGCCTTGGCAGGTACTAATGGGGATCCATAATAAACCCCAGGAAGAGTAGCTGCTGCCTTGGCAGGTACTAATGGGGATCCATAATAAACCCCAGGAAGAGGAGCTGCTGCCTTGACAGGAACTAATGGGGATCCATAATAACCCCAGGAAGAGTAGCTGCTGCCTTGGCAGGAACTAATGGGGACCCATAATAAACCCCAGGAAGAGGAGCTGCTGCCTTGGCAGGTACTAATGGGGATCCATAATAAACCCCAGGAAGAGGAGCTGCTGCCTTGACAGGAACTAATGGGGATCCATAATAACCCCAGGAAGAGTAGCTGCTGCCTTGGCAGGAACTAATGGGGACCCATAATAAACCCCAGGAAGAGTAGCTGCTGCCTTGGCAACAGGAACTAATGGGGATCCATAATAAACCCCAGGAAGAGTAGCTGCTGCCTTGGCAGGAACTAATGGGGACCCATAATAAACCCCAGGAAGAGTAGCTGCTGCCTTGGCAACAGGAACTAATGGGGATCCATAATAAACCCCAGGAAGAGTAGCTGCTGCCTTGGCAACAGGAACTAATGGGGATCCATAATAAACCCCAGGAAGAGTAGCTGCTGCCTTGGCAGGAACTAATGGGAACCATAATAAACCCCAGGAAGAGTAGCTGCTGCCTTGGCAACAGGAACTAATGGGGATCCATAATAAACCCCAGGAAGAGTAGCTGCTGCCTTGGCAACAGGAACTAATGGGGATCCATAATAAACCCCAGGAAGAGTAGCTGCTGCCTTGGCAACAGGAACTAATGGGGATCCATAATAAACCCCAGGAAGAGTAGCTGCTGCCTTGGCAGGTACTAATGGGGATCCATAATAAACCCCAGGAAGAGTAGCTGCTGCCTTGGCAACAGGAACTAATGGGGATCCATAATAAACCCCAGGAAGAGTAGCTGCTGCCTTGGCAACAGGAACTAATGGGGATCCATAATAAACCCCAGGAAGAGTAGCTGCTGCCTTGGCAACAGGAACTAATGGGGATCCATAATAAACACACATACAGCTGTGGTGTTCAATGTCGGGGTCGCGAACCCCGGAACTGCAAAAAATCTCTAAAATGTCGGAACAAAACATTTAAGAGTACAGATGATACATACAAGCGTTTTTGAGAAAGATAATTTGAAAAATAACATTTTATTTACTAAATGTATATTTGGTTTCTTTTCTTTTTGATAAGAGATTAACATACAGAAATGCGGTGTGATGTGGTGAGAAATTGATGTGGAAATAAATGGGGTCCCCCTGAAGGAGTTTGAATACGACACCGTCAACATTAAGATTAACAGGGAGGAGTATAACAGCAGCAGGACCACTGACTTAGACAGACAACTGTCATGTATATTCAGAAAAGACTTCATGTTTCAGATTTAGACTCCGCGATGCTGCTGACGGTGGAAACACTGTATCTCCCCTGACCTCTACCCCTGACCTCTTACCCCTGACCTCTACCCCTGACCTCTACCCCTGACCTCTTACCCTGACCTCTCCCCTGACCTCTTACCCCTGACCTCTCACCCCTGACCTCTACCCCTGACCTCTCCCCCTGACCTCTTACCCCTGACCTCTACCCCTGACCTCTCCCCTGACCTCTTACCCTGACCTCTACCCCTGACCTCTCCCCCTGACCTCTTACCCCTGACCTCTACCCCTGACCTCTCCCCCTGACCTCTTACCCCTGACCTCTCCCCCTGACCTCTTACCCCTGACCTCTCCCCTGACCTCTCCCCCTGACCTCTACCCCTGACCTCTACTCCTGACCTCTACCCCTGACCTCTACCCCTGACCTCTACCCCTGACCTCTACCCCTGACCTCTTACCCCTGACCTCTCCCCTGACCTCTTACCCTGACCTCTTACCCCTGACCTCTTACCCCTGACCTCTAACCCCTGACCTCTTACCACTGACCTCTACCCCTGTGTCTCTAGGTGTATTTGAGGTGAGCTGCAGAGTGACTGACCACTATAATGTTAACCTCTGTCCCTGACCCCTGACCTCTAACCCCTTGTGTCTCCAGGTGTATTTGAGGTGAGCTGCAGAGTGACTGACCACTATAATGTTAACCTCTGTCCCTGACCTCTGACCCTGACCTCTAACCCCTTGTGTCTCTAGGTGTATTTGAGGTGAGCTGCAGAGTGACTGACAACTATAATGTTAACCTCTGTCCCTGACCTCTTACCCCTGACCTCTGACCTCTAACCCCTTGTGTCTCCAGGTGTATTTGAGGTGAGCTGCAGAGTGACTGACCACTATAATGGAGGGATGAGACAGCAGTACTCTGTGAAGCCCTGCTCACCCGAGCAGCGTGAACACACACACGCCCGTGCCTCGTCCGTGGTTCGCTACTACATCAGCGCAGAGGAGGTGGAGTGGGACTACTCACCTAACCGGGCCTGGGAACTGGAGAAACATCACGCTACAGAGGAGGACAGGTAGAGAGAGGAGGAGGAGGAGGAGGGTGTTTCTGTGTGTCAAATCCAATCACAGGGTCACATAAGCAGGATTAGGCAGATGTAATTGCCACTGTAGCGAAATGCTTGTGTGTGTGTGTGTGTGTGTGTGTGTGTGTGTGTGTGTGTGTGTGTGTGTGTGTGTGTGTGTGTGTGTGTGTGTGTGTGTGTGTGTGTGTGTGTGTGTGTGTGTGTGTGTGTGTGTGTGTGTGTCCCAGTCCAGGCAGTATATTCGTGGGCAGGGAGAGAATCGTATTGGTCCACGCTATAAGAAGGCGGTGTATAGACAGTACACTGATGACACCTTCAGGACACAGACGGAACTGCAACCTGAACAACTGCACCTCGGCATTCTGGGTAGGGTAATAATATCTTCTCCCTCCTGATGTTTGCACTTGTTCACGACTTTCAACAAATCTAAAAGCATTGGATTGGTGAAGACATGGGCTACACTGAGTTTCTATATACCAGTCATTTCCTTTCAAATCCATGAAGGGAAGTAGCGGAGAAGAAGGCAGGATTAGTGAGTGAGTCTGGGTTTGTTTTCATCATGTCCAAGGGATCTCACCCTGGGAGACACCTGGGTTTGTTTTCATCATGTCCAAGGGATCTCACCCTGGGAGACACCTGGGTTTGTTTTCATCATGTCCAAGGATCTCACCCTGGGAGACACCTGGGTTTGTTTTCATCATGTCCAAGGGATTTCTAGGTCATTGAGATGTTTCACACATAATTGTCCACGAAGAGGGTGGGTCTGGGATCCGCGCTCCCAAACAATACACCATATGACGGCATCCGGTGTATTGGGGGTGAAAATAAACGTAGACCTGCTTTGAAGCATTTTGTTAAACCTCTATGCTATACTGATTATACCACAACATTTACATTTACATTTAAGTCATTTAGCAGACGCTCTTATCCAGAGCGACTTTCAAGTGGTGCATTCACCTTATGACATCCAGTGGAACAGCCACTTTACAATAGTGCACAACTCTCTATGTGATACTGATCACACTATACGTTTTTGTGCAAGGTTCCCTCTAAACTGCCACGCACCTCCCCTCACACTGCAGATGAAATATCAGCGCAGAGAAGCACGAAATGGAACTTCACTCATCTTTCTACATTCGTGCCCTTTAGTCAACACTAAACCGCATTTCACTCTGCTGTGGGAATTGTGCTCGAATCAACGCAATACTTTCATTGTAACGGACAGAAACAAAACGAACTACACAAAACGAACTGTGCAAGAGATTTTCTTGTAGGCAGAGCCCATTGAAGTAGGATTATGTTGCATTAAAGGTGACTCAGGCTGTACTCTATCTGCAGTAGGCCTATATGCAAATAGACCATTGCCATATATGGATCTGTGCCATTCACTTTGAACTGGACTGTGTTTACAACATGAGCGGTCGCGAATAGATGCGCTTGGTTTGAGATCAAAGCGAGAGCTGCATGTAACCACGTGTGTATATTTGTTCATATTATTGGCTAGTTAGTGAGTTATTAGCCCAGTTAAAGATAATTCGTAGTCAGCAATAGGGGAGGGATTACTTCCTACAAGAGCAGGAAACGTGTACATTTCTAGACATTTTGAAAAGCCAGTCAGGTAAAGAGCTTTTTATTATGTCTTAAAGGGACAGTCTTGTATTTTTAGACAGGCTTGAATAAGCGAAGTAGCCAGTAGCCAAACTGTAACTTAAAGCGGCTACAGCCTCAGTGTTCACAGTAAAACTGTAACATAAAGCAGGTACAGCCTCAGTGTTCACAGTAAAACTGTAATTTAAAGTGGGTACAGCCTCAGTGTTCACAGTAAAACTGTAACTTAAAGCGGGTACAGCCTCAGTGTTCACAGTAAAACTGTAACTTAAAGTGGATACAGCCTCAGTGTTCACAGTAAAACTGTAACTTAAAGCGGATACAGTCTCAGTGTTCACAGTAAAACTGTAATTTAAAGTGGATACAGCCTCAGTGTTCACAGTAAAACTGTAACTTAAAGTGGATACAGCCTCAGTGTTCACAGTAAAACTGTAACTTAAAGCAGGTACAGCCTCAGTGTTCACAGTCAAACTGTAACTTAAAGTGGTTACAGCCTTAGTGTTCACAGTAAAACTGTAACTTAAAGCAGGTACAGCCTCAGTGTTCACAGTAAAACTGTAACTTAAAGTGGTTACAGCCTTAGTGTTCACAGTAAAACTGTAACTTAAAGCAGGTACAGCCTCAGTGTTCACAGTAAAACTGTAACTTAAAGCGGATACAGCCTCAGTGTTCACAGTAAAACTGTAACTTAAAGCGGGTACAGCCTCAGTGTTCACAGTAAAACTGTAACTTAAAGCAGGTACAGCCTCAGTGTTCACAGTAAAACTGTAACTTAAAGCAGGTACAGCCTCAGTGTACACAGTAAAACTGTAACTTAGTGGGTACAGCCTCAGTGTTCACAGTAAAACTGTAACTTAATGCAGGTACAGCCTCAGTGTTCACAGTAAAACTGTAACTTAAAGCAGGTACAGCCTCAGTGTTCACAGTAAAACTGTAACTTAAAGCAGGTACAGCCTCAGTGTTCACAGTAAAACTGTAACTTAAAGCAGGTACAGCCTCAGTGTTCACAGTAAAACTGTAACTTAAAGTGGGTACAGCCTCAGTGTTCACAGTAAAACTGTAACTTAATGCAGGTACAGCCTCAGTGTTCACAGTAAAACTGTAACTTAAAGCAGGTACAGCCTCAGTGTTCACAGTAAAACTGTAACTTAAAGCAGGTACAGACTCAGTGTTCACAGTAAAACTGTAACTTAAAGCAGGTACAGCCTCAGTGTTCACAGTAAAACTGTAACTTAAAGCAGGTACAGCCTCAGTGTTCACAGTAAAACTAACTTAGTGGGTACAGTCTCAGTGTTCACAGTAAAACTGTAACTTAAAGCAGGTACAGACTCAGTGTTCACAGTAAAACTGTAACCTAAAGCAGGTACAGCCTCAGTGTTCACAGTAAAACTGTAACTTAAAGCGGGTACAGCCTCAGTGTTCACAGTAAAACTGTAACATAAGAGGGGACAGCCTCAGTGTTCACAGTAAAACTGTAACTTAAAGCAGGTACAGCCTCAGTGTTCACAGCAAAACTGTAACTTAAAGAGGGGACAGCCTCAGTGTTCACAGTAAAACTGTAACTTAAAGAGGGGACAGCCTCAGTGTTCACAGTAAAACTGTAACTTAAAGTGGGGACAGCCTCAGTGTTCACAGTAAAACTGTAACTTAAAGAGGGGACAGCCTCAGTGTTCACAGCAAAACTGTAACTTAAAGCAGGTACAGCCTCAGTGTTCACAGTAAAACTGTAACTTAAAGCAGGTACAGCCTCAGTGTTCACAGTAAATCTGTAACTTAAAGCAGGTACAGCCTCAGTGTTCACAGTAAAACTGTAACTTAAAGCAGGTAGAGCCTCAGTGTTCACAGTAAAACTGTAACTTAAAGCAGGTACAGCCTCAGTGTTCACAGTAAAACTGTAACTTAAAGAGGTACAGCCTCAGTGTTCACAGTAAAACTGTAACTTAAAGCAGGTACAGCCTCAGTGTTCACAGTAAAACTGTAACTTAAAGCAGGTACAGCCTCAGTGTTCACAGTAAAACTGTAACTTAAAGCAGGTACAGCCTCAGTGTTCACAGTAAAACTGTAACTTAAAGCAGGTACAGACTCAGTGTTCACAGTAAAACTGTAACTTAAAGCGGCTACAGCCTCAGTGTTCACAGTAAAACTGTAACTTAAAGCAGGTAGAGCCTCAGTGTTCACAGTAAAACTGTAACTTAAAGTGGATACAGACTCAGTGTTCACAGTAAAACTGTAATTTAAAGTGGGTACAGCCTTAGTGTTCACAGTAAAACTGTAACTTAAAGCAGGTAGAGCCTCAGTGTTCACAGTAAAACTGTAACTTAAAGCAGGTACAGCCTCAGTGTTCACAGTAAAACTGTAATTTAAAGTGGGTACAGCCTCAGTGTTCACAGTCAAACTGTAACTTAAAGCAGGTAGAGCCTCAGTGTTCACAGTAAAACTGTAACTTAAAGCAGGTACAGCCTCAGTGTTCACAGTAAAACTGTAACTTAAAGCAGGTACAGCCTCAGTGTTCACAGTAAAACTGTAACTTAAAGCAGGTACAGCCTCAGTGTTCACAGTAAAACTGTAACTTAAAGCGGGTACAGCCTCAGTGTTCACAGTAAAACTGTAACTTAAAGTGGGTACAGCCTCAGTGTTCACAGTAAAACTGTATCTTAAAGCAGGTAGAGCCTCAGTGTTCACAGTAAAACTGTATCTTAAAGCAGGTAGAGCCTCAGTGTTCACAGTAAAACTGTAACTTAAAGCAGGTAGAGCCTCAGTGTTCACAGTAAAACTGTAACTTAAAGCGGCCTAAAATTGTGTTTAGTGGCAAAGAAATATATATGGCATATGCGATATGCACGTGGGCCCACATCTCGTCAATCACCCTACTGAAACACTCTGCACAGTGTCCCCACTGCTCTGAGACCACAACCAGAGACTGATGACTCACAGTGGTATGGCCCTGATGACTCACAGTGGTATGGCCCTGATGACTCACAGTGGTATGGCCCTGATGACTCACAGTGGTATGGCCCTGATGACTCACAGTGGTATGGCCCTGATGACTCACAGTGGTATGGCCCTGATGACTCACAGTGGTATGGCCCTGATGACTCACAGTGGTATGGCCCTGATGACTCACAGTGGTATGGCCCTGATGACTCACAGTGGTATGGCCCTGATGACTCACAGTGGTATGGCCCTGATGACTCACAGTGGTATGGCCCTGGTGGCTCACAGCGGTATGGCCCTGATGACTCACAGCGGTATGGCCCTGATGACTCACAGTGGTATGGCCCTGATGACTCACAGTGGTATGGCCCTGATGACTCAGTGGTATGGCCCTGATGACTCAGTGGTATGGCCCTGATGACTCACAGTGGTATGGCCCTGATGACTCACAGTGGTATGGCCCTGATGACTCACAGCGGTATGGCCCTGATGACTCACAGTGGTATGGCCCTGATGACTCACAGTGGTATGGCCCTGATGACTCACAGCGGTATGGCCCTGATGACTCACAGTGGTATGGCCCTGATGACTCACAGTGGTATGGCCCTGATGGCTCACAGTGGTATGGCCCTGATGACTCACAGTGGTATGGCCGTGATGACTCACAGTGGTATGGCCCTGATGACTCAGTGGTATGGCCCTGATGACTCACAGTGGTATGGCCCTGATGGCTCACAGTGGTATGGCCCTGATGACTCACAGTGGTATGGCCCTGATGACTCAGTGGTATGGCCCTGATGGCTCACAGCGGTATGGCCCTGGTGGCTCACAGCGGTATGGCCCTGGTGGCTCACAGCGGTATGGCCCTGGTGGCTCACAGCGGTATGGCCCTGGTGGCTCACAGCGGTATGGCCTGGTGGCTCACAGCGGTATGGCCCTGGTGGCTCACAGCGGTATGGCCCTGGTGGCTCACAGCGGTATGGCCCTGGTGGCTCACAGCGGTATGGCCTGATGACTCACAGTGGTATGGCTGATGGCTCACAGTGGTATGGCCCTGATGACTCACAGTGGTATGGCCCTGATGACTCACAGTGGTATGGCCCTGATGACTCACAGTGGTATGGCCCTGATGACTCACAGTGGTATGGCCCTGATGACTCACAGTGGTATGGCCTGATGACTCACAGTGGTATGGCCCTGATGACTCACAGCGGTATGGCCCTGATGACTCACAGTGGTATGGCCGTGATGACTCACAGTGGTATGGCCCTGATGACTCACAGTGGTATGGCCCTGATGACTCACAGCGGTATGGCCCTGATGACTCACAGCGGTATGGCCCTGATGACTCACAGTGGTATGGCCCTGATGACTCACAGTGGTTTGGCCCTGATGACTCAGTGGTATGGCCCTGATGACTCACAGTGGTATGGCCCTGATGACTCAGCGGTATGGCCCTGATGACTCACAGTGGTATGGCCCTGATGACTCACAGTGGTATGGCCCTGATGGCTCACAGTGGTATGGCCTGATGACTCACAGTGGTATGGCCCTGATGACTCACAGTGGTATGGCCCTGATGACTCAGTGGTATGGCCCTGATGACTCACAGTGGTATGGCCCTGATGACTCACAGTGGTATGGCCCTGATGACTCACAGTGGTATGGCCCTGATGACTCACAGTGGTATGGCCCTGATGACTCACAGCGGTATGGCCCTGATGACTCACAGTGGTATGGCCCTGATGACTCACAGTGGTATGGCCCTGATGACTCACAGCGGTATGGCCCTGATGACTCAGTGGTATGGCCCTGATGACTCACAGTGGTATGGCCCTGATGACTCAGTGGTATGGCCGTGATGACTCAGTGGTATGGCCCTGATGACTCAGTGGTATGGCCCTGATGACTCACAGTGGTATGGCCCTGATGACTCACAGTGGTATGGCCCTGATGACTCACAGTGGTATGGCCCTGATGACTCACAGTGGTATGGCCCTGATGACTCACAGTGGTATGGCCCTGATGACTCACAGTGGTATGGCCCTGATGACTCAGTGGTATGGCCCTGATGACTCACAGTGGTATGGCCGTGATGACTCAGTGGTATGGCCCTGATGACTCACAGTGGTATGGCCTGATGACTCACAGTGGTATGGCCCTGATGGCTCACAGTGGTATGGCCCTGATGACTCACAGTGGTATGGCCCTGATGACTCACAGTGGTATGGCCCTGATGACTCACAGTGGTATGGCCCTGATGACTCAGTGGTATGGCCCTGATGACTCAGTGGTATGGCCCTGATGACTCACAGTGGTATGGCCCTGATGACTCACAGTGGTATGGCCCTGATGACTCACAGCGGTATGGCCCTGATGACTCACAGCGGTATGGCCCTGATGACTCACAGTGGTATGGCCCTGATGACTCACAGTGGTATGGCCCTGATGACTCACAGCGGTATGGCCCTGATGACTCACAGTGGTATGGCCCTGATGACTCACAGTGGTATGGCCCTGATGACTCACAGTGGTATGGCCCTGATGACTCACAGTGGTATGGCCGTGATGACTCACAGTGGTATGGCCCTGATGACTCAGTGGTATGGCCCTGATGACTCACAGTGGTATGGCCCTGATGGCTCACAGTGGTATGGCCCTGATGACTCACAGTGGTATGGCCCTGATGACTCACAGTGGTATGGCCCTGATGGCTCACAGCGGTATGGCCCTGATGGCTCACAGCGGTATGGCCCTGGTGGCTCACAGCGGTATGGCCTGGTGGCTCACAGCGGTATGGCCCTGGTGGCTCACAGCGGTATGGCCCTGGTGGCTCACAGCGGTATGGCCCTGGTGGCTCACAGTGGTATGGCCCTGGTGGCTCACAGCGGTATGGCCCTGGTGGCTCACAGCGGTATGGCCCTGGTGGCTCACAGCGGTATGGCCCTGGTGGCTCACAGCGGTATGGCCCTGGTGGCTCACAGCGGTATGGCCTGGTGGCTCACAGCGGTATGGCCCTGGTGGCTCACAGCGGTATGGCCCTGGTGGCTCACAGCGGTATGGCCCTGGTGGCTCACAGCGGTATGGCCCTGGTGGCTCACAGTGGTATGGCCCTGATGACTCACAGTGGTATGGCCCTGATGACTCACAGCGGTATGGCCTGATGACTCAGTGGTATGGCCCTGATGACTCACAGTGGTATGGTGACTCACAGTGGTATGGCCCTGATGGCTCACAGTGGTATGGCCCTGATGACTCACAGTGGTATGGCCCTGATGACTCACAGGGGGTATGGCCCTGATGACTCACAGCGGTATGGCCCTGATGACTCACAGTGGTATGGCCCTGATGACTCACAGCGGTATGGCCCTGATGACTCACAGCGGTATGGCCCTGATGACTCACAGTGGTATGGCCCTGATGACTCACAGTGGTATGGCCCTGATGGCTCACAGTGGTATGGCCCTGATGACTCACAGTGGTATGGCCTGATGACTCACAGCGGTATGGCCCTGATGACTCACAGCGGTATGGCCCTGATGGCTCACAGCGGTATGGCCCTGGAGGCTCACAGCGGTATGGCCCTGGTGGCTCACAGCGGTATGGCCCTGGTGGCTCACAGCGGTATGGCCCTGGTGGCTCACAGCGGTATGGCCCTGGTGGCTCACAGCGGTATGGCCTGGTGGCTCACAGCGGTATGGCCCTGGTGGCTCACAGCGGTATGGCCCTGGTGGCTCACAGCGGTATGGCCCTGGTGGCTCACAGCGGTATGGCCCTGGTGGCTCACAGCGGTATGGCCCTGATGACTCACAGGGTATGGCCCTGATGGCTCACAGTGGTATGGCCCTGATGACTCACAGTGGTATGGCCCTGATGACTCACAGTGGTATGGCCCTGATGACTCACAGTGGTATGGCCCTGATGACTCACAGTGGTATGGCCCTGATGACTCACAGTGGTATGGCCCTGATGACTCACAGTGGTATGGCCCTGATGACTCACAGCGGTATGGCCCTGATGACTCACAGTGGTATGGCCCTGATGACTCACAGTGGTATGGCCCTGATGACTCACAGTGGTATGGCCCTGATGACTCACAGCGGTATGGCCCTGATGACTCACAGCGGTATGGCCCTGATGACTCACAGTGGTATGGCCCTGATGACTCACAGTGGTTTTGGCCCTGATGACTCAGTGGTATGGCCCTGATGACTCACAGTGGTATGGCCCTGATGACTCAGCGGTATGGCCCTGATGACTCACAGTGGTATGGCCCTGATGACTCACAGTGGTATGGCCCTGATGGCTCACAGTGGTATGGCCCTGATGACTCACAGTGGTATGGCCCTGATGACTCACAGTGGTATGGCCCTGATGACTCAGTGGTATGGCCCTGATGACTCACAGTGGTATGGCCTGATGACTCACAGTGGTATGGCCCTGATGACTCACAGTGGTATGGCCGTGATGACTCACAGCGGTATGGCCCTGATGACTCACAGTGGTATGGCCCTGATGACTCACAGTGGTATGGCCCTGATGACTCACAGTGGTATGGCCCTGATGACTCACAGTGGTATGGCCCTGATGACTCACAGCAGTATGGCCCTGATGACTCACAGTGGTATGGCCCTGGTGGCTCACAGTGGTATGGCCCTGATGACTCACAGCAGTATGGCCCTGATGACTCACAGTGGTATGGCCGTGATGACTCACAGTGGTATGGCCCTGATGACTCAGTGGTATGGCCCTGATGACTCACAGTGGTATGGCCGTGATGACTCACAGTGGTATGGCCCTGATGACTCACAGTGGTATGGCCCTGATGACTCACAGCAGTATGGCCCTGATGACTCACAGTGGTATGGCCCTGGTGGCTCACAGTGGTATGGCCCTGGTGGCTCACAGCGGTATGGCCCTGATGACTCAGCGGTATGGCCCTGATGACTCACAGTGGTATGGCCCTGGTGGCTCACAGCGGTATGGCCCTGATGACTCACAGTGGTATGGCCCTGGTGGCTCACAGTGGTATGGCCCTGGTGGCTCACAGCGGTATGGCCCTGATGACTCACAGCGGTATGGCCCTGATGACTCAGCGGTATGGCCCTGATGACTCACAGTGGTATGGCCCTGATGACTCAGTGGTATGGCCCTGATGACTCACAGCGGTATGGCCCTGGTGGCTCACAGTGGTATGGCCCTGATGACTCACAGCGGTATGGCCTGATGACTCACAGTGGTATGGCCCTGGTGGCTCACAGTGGTATGGCCCTGATGACTCAGCGGTATGGCCCTGATGACTCACTGCGGTATGGCCCTGACTCACAGTGGTATGGCCCTGATGACTCACTGCGGTATGGCCCTGATGACTCACTGCGGTATGGCCCTGATGACTCACAGTGGTATGGCCCTGATGACTCACAGTGGTATGGCCCTGACTCACAGTGGTATGGCCCTGATGACTCACAGCGGTATGGCCCTGATGACTCACAGCGGTATGGCCCTGATGACTCACAGCGGTATGGCCCTGATGACTCACAGTGGTATGGCCCTGATGACTCAGCGGTATGGCCCTGATGACTCACAGTGGTATGGCCGTGATGACTCACAGTGGTATGGCCGTGATGACTCACAGCGGTATGGCCCTGATGACTCACAGTGGTATGGCCGTGATGACTCACAGTGGTATGGCCGTGATGACTCACAGTGGTATGGCCCTGATGACTCACAGTGGTATCGTGATGACTCAGTGGTATGGCCCTGATGACTCACAGTGGTATGGCCGTGATGACTCACAGTGGTATGGCCGTGATGACTCACAGTGGTATGGCCCTGATGACTCACAGCGGTATGGCCCTGATGACTCAGTGGTATGGCCCTGATGACTCACAGTGGTATGGCCCTGATGACTCACAGTGGTATGGCCCTGATGACTCACAGTGGTATGGCCCTGATGACTCACAGTGGTATGGCCCTGATGACTCACAGCGGTATGGCCCTGATGACTCACAGCGGTATGGCCCTGATGACTCAGTGGTATGGCCCTGATGACTCACAGTGGTATGGCCCTGATGACTCACAGTGGTATGGCCCTGATGACTCACAGTGGTATGGCCCTGATGACTCACAGTGGTATGGCCCTGATGACTCACAGTGGTATGGCCCTGATGACTCACAGTGGTATGGCCCTGATGACTCAGTGGTATGGCCCTGATGACTCACAGTGGTATGGCCCTGATGACTCACAGTGGTATGGCCCTGATGACTCAGTGGTATGGCCCTGATGACTCACAGTGGTATGGCCCTGATGACTCAGTGGTATGGCCCTGATGACTCACAGTGGTATGGCCCTGATGACTCACAGCGGTATGGCCCTGATGACTCACAGTGGTATGGCCCTGATGACTCACAGTGGTATGGCCCTGATGACTCACAGTGGTATGGCCCTGATGACTCACAGTGGTATGGCCCTGGTGACTCACAGTGGTATGGCCCTGATGACTCACAGCGGTATGGCCTGATGACTCACAGCGGTATGGCCCTATGACTCCAGTGGTATGATGACTCACAGTGGTATGGCCCTGATGACTCACAGTGGTATGGCCTGATGACTCACAGTGGTATGGCCCTGATGACTCACAGTGGTATGGCCCTGATGACTCACAGTGGTATGGCCCTGATGACTCACAGTGGTATGGCCCTGATGACTCACAGTGGTATGGCCCTGATGACTCACAGTGGTATGGCCCTGATGACTCACAGTGGTATGGCCCTGATGACTCAGTGGTATGGCCTGATGACTCACAGTGGTATGGCCCTGATGACTCACAGTGGTATGGCCGTGATGACTCACAGTGGTATGGCCGTGATGACTCACAGTGGTATGGCCCTGATGACTCACAGTGGTATGGCCCTGATGACTCACAGTGGTATGGCCCTGATGACTCACAGTGGTATGGCCCTGATGACTCACAGTGGTATGGCCCTGATGACTCACAGTGGTATGGCCCTGGTGGCTCACAGTGGTATGGCCCTGATGACTCACAGTGGTATGGCCCTGATGACTCACAGTGGTATGGCCGTGATGACTCACAGTGGTATGGCCCTGATGACTCACAGTGGTATGGCCCTGGTGGCTCACAGTGGTATGGCCCTGATGACTCACAGTGGTATGGCCCTGATGACTCACAGTGGTATGGCCGTGATGACTCACAGCGGTATGGCCCTGGTGGCTCACAGCGGTATGGCCCTGGTGGCTCACTGTGGTATGGCCCTGATGACTCACAGTGGTATGGCCCTGGTGGCTCACAGTGGTATGGCCCTGGTGGCTCACAGTGGTATGGCCCTGGTGGCTCACAGTGGTATGGCCCTGATGACTCACAGTGGTATGGCCCTGATGACTCACAGCGGTATGGCCCTGATGACTCACAGCGGTATGGCCCGTGATGACTCACAGCGGTATGGCCGTGATGACTCACAGTGGTATGGCCGTGATGACTCACAGTGGTATGGCCGTGATGACTCACAGTGGTATGGCCGTGATGACTCACAGTGGTATGGCCCTGATGACTCACAGTGGTATGGCCGTGATGACTCACAGTGGTATGGCCGTGATGACTCACAGTGGTATGGCCGTGATGACTCACAGTGGTATGGCCGTGATGACTCACAGTGGTATGGCCGTGATGACTCACAGTGGTATGGCCCTGATGACTCACAGTGGTATGGCCGTGATGACTCACAGTGGTATGGCCCTGATGACTCACAGTGGTATGGCCCTGGTGACTCACAGTGGTATGGCCCTGATGACTCACAGTGGTATGGCCCTGATGACTCACAGTGGTATGGCCCTGATGACTCACAGTGGTATGGCCGTGATGACTCACAGTGGTATGGCCCTGGTGGCTCACAGCGGTATGGCCCTGGTGACTCACAGTGGTATGGCCCTGGTGACTCACAGTGGTATGGCCCTGGTGGCTCACAGTAGTATGGCCCTGATGACTCACAGTGGTATGGCCCTGATGACTCACAGTGGTATGGCCCTGATGACTCACAGTGGTATGGCCCTGATGACTCACAGTGGTATGGCCTGATGACTCACAGTGGTATGGCCTGATGACTCACAGTGGTATGGCCCTGATGACTCACAGTGGTATGGCCCTGATGACTCACAGTGGTATGGCCCTGATGACTCACAGTGGTATGGCCCTGATGACTCACAGTGGTATGGACTCACAGTGGTATGGCCCTGATGACTCACAGTGGTATGGCCCTGATGACTCACAGTGGTATGGCCCTGATGACTCACAGTGGTATGGCCCTGATGACTCACAGTGGTATGGCCCTGATGACTCACAGTGGTATGGCCCTGATGACTCAGTGGTATGGCCCTGATGACTCACAGTGGTATGGCCCTGATGACTCACAGTGGTATGGCCCTGATGACTCACAGTGGTATGGCCCTGATGACTCACAGCGGTATGGCCCTGGTGGCTCACAGCGGTATGGCCCTGGTGGCTCACAGTGGTATGGCCCTGATGACTCAGTGGTATGGCCCTGATGACTCAGTGGTATGGCCCTGATGACTCAGTGGTATGGCCCTGATGACTCAGTGGTATGGCCCTGGTGGCTCACAGTGGTATGGCCCTGGTGGCTCACAGTGGTATGGCCCTGATGACTCAGTGGTATGGCCCTGATGACTCACAGTGGTATGGCCGTGATGACTCACAGTGGTATGGCCCTGATGACTCACAGTGGTATGGCCCTGATGACTCAGTGGTATGGCCCTGATGACTCACAGTGGTATGGCCCTGATGACTCACAGTGGTATGGCCCTGATGACGCCACTGAAATTCCCACGGAAGAACGTTGTTTCTTAACGTTCTCTGAACTATTTGAGAACTTTCCCAATGTCAAACCAGTTGGAGAACATTCCTAGAACCTTTTCCAAAATGTTAATTAAATGTGAACAAACATTCTGTTAAAAGGAACGAAATACCTAAGAAAATAGCGTTTTATTGTCAAGTTCCTTAAATGTGCTGAGAATGTTCCAAAGCCAAGGTTGTAGGCTAAATAACCATAGGACAACCATGCTCTCACCAAGCACTAAGAAACATATGGTTCCCAGAAGGTTGTGGGAAGGTTGTAGGCTAAATAACCGTAGGACAACCACGCTCTCACCAAGCACTAAGAAACATGTGGTTCCCAGAAGGTTGTGGGAAGGTTGTAGGCTAAATAACCATAGGACAACCATGCTCTCAGCAAGCACTAAGAAACATATGGTTCCCAGAAGGTTTATGCGCTAGCTGGGATTGATACGGTTACTGGTGTGTTTGTGTGTCGTTCCTACAGGTCCTATCATCAGGGTGGAGGTGGGAGAGGAGGTTCTGATCACCTTTAAGAACAGAGCCAGCCGTCCGTACTCTATACACGCTCACGGAGTGGTCACTACCGACACACACACACCTGTCCAGCCAGGTAAAACACACACACAAACACACTGCCGGCCGTACTCTATACAAACACACAGAGTGGACATCACAGACACAGACACACCTGTCCAACCAACAACGGTCCATGTTAATGTCTGTGTGCTCCTCCCCTTTTTATCTCCTCCTCTCCTTTTCCGCTCTCCTCCTCTCCTTTTCCCCTCTCCTCTTCTCCTTTTCCCCTCTCTCCATCTCTCTCCTCCTCTCCTCTTCTCCTTTTCCCCTCTCCATCTCTCTCCTCCTCTCCTCTTCTCCTTTTCCCCTCTCCATCTCTCTCCTCCTCTCCTCTTCTCCTTTTCCCCTCTCCATCTCTCTCCCCTCTCCTCTTCTCCTTTTCCCCTCTCCCCTCTCTCCTCCTCTCCTTTCCTCTCTCTCCTCTCCTTCTCCTTTTCCCCTCTCCATCTCTCTCCTCCTCTCCTTTTCCCCTCTCCTCCTCTCCATCTCTCTCCTCCTCTCCTTTTCCCCTCTCCTCTTCTCCTTTTCCCCTCTCCATCTCTCTCCTCCTTCCTTTTCCCCTCTCCTCCTCTCCTCTCCATCTCTCTCCTTTTTCCTCTCCTCTTCTCCTTTTCCCCTCTCCTCCTCTCCATCTCTCTCCTCCTCTCCTTTTTTCCCCTCTCCATCTCTCTCCTCCTCTCCTTTTCCCCTCTCCTCCTCTCCATCTCTCTCCTCCTCTCCTTTTCCCCTCTCCATCTCTCTCCTCCTCTCCTTTTCCCCTCTCCATCTCTCTCCTCCTCTCCTTTTCCCCTCTCCTCCTCTCCATCTCTCTCCTCCTCTCTCCTTTTCCCCTCTCCCTCTTCTCCCTTTTCCCCTCTCCATCTCTCTCCTCCTCTCCTTTTCCCCTCTCCTCCTCTCCATCTCTCTCCTCCTCTCCTTTTCCCCTCTCCTCTTCTCCTTTTCCCCTCTCCATCTCTCTCCTCTCTCCTTTTCCCCTCTCCTCCTCTCCCATCTCTCTCCTCTCTCTTTTCCCCTCTCCTTCTCCTTTTCCCCTCTCCTCCTCTCCATCTCTCTCCTCCTCTCCTTTTCCCCTCTCCATCTCTCTCCTTCTCCTTTTCCCCCTCCTCCTCCCATCTCTCTCTCCTCTCCTTTTCCCCTCTCCTCTTCTCCTTTTCCCCTCTCCTCCTCTCCTCTTCTCCTTTTCCCCTCTCCATCTCTCTCCTCCTCTCCTTTTTCTCCCCTCTCCATCTCTCTCCTCCTCTCCTTTTCCCCTCTCATCTCTCTCCTCCTCTCTTTCCCCTCTCCTCCTCTCCATCTTCCTCTCATTTTCCCCTCTCCATCTCTCTCCTCCCTCCTCTCCTCTCCTCTCCTCTATTCTCTCATCCCCAGGATACATGACAGAGTTCAGATGGGAGGTCCCAGAGAAACTCTGGTCCAGGAGTCTCTGATCCTAACTGTATCTCCTACGCGTACTACTCTACTGTTGACTTCGT